>NW_026463559.1:0-2449 GCF_021730395.1 Mercenaria mercenaria
AGCATGGGAAAAATTGGTGGTCTCTAACCTGCTGACAAATTATTTCTGGAAGTCTTATTAATACATAATTACTATATATCTGCGCTTATAAGATTTATTGTTTTTGTCTCTCCACAAAGTAATCCACTTTATTTACACAGAAGGCAGTTAGTTTCTTATGGCTATATATACCTAAGCTCCTTATGAAACGACTCTATTTCAGAAATAATAAGTATCAAAATTAGGTTCTTATGCGTATGAATATATCCACCCTTGTTACCCGGATAATACAAGATGTCGGATAACTCCAACATGCTTTAAAATGGCCAATAAACGATTTTGAAAATTTCACGTTTTTCGGTAAGTTGCTGTGGCTTGATAGGTGATTTTAACCCCCAGATGTTGCAAAAAGAACGAATGGCGATTTGTTTCCATGGAACTCAAACTATTTTACTGTATTTTTGTGAATACAATACACAATATGTTAAATAGTTTACAAAAACCATGTAAGTTTAGTTTGAAAAATCATAAAAAAATATTTAGAATTGTTTTTCATACTTGTAATTCACTGTACATATGACTCTACCATTTCACTATCTGTCATAGTTTACAGTAAGTTGTTTACTTTTGCCGTTTTGATGTCAAAACCATTTATATTTATCTGTGTATGAAAAATGGATAATAGCCAAAAATGACAATGGATAATGCCCTACATGCGTTGTCTTTGAAAGTGGATAATAACCAAAATTGATTTTTTTTTCATTGACATCCTATTACAGACTGACCAGTTTTGTGTGCGTGGACATGTTTTGATAAATTTCTTTGTAACAACACGATGATATGAGTCTGTTAACACTTTTTATGCTGGTAACAGGCGTAGTGTACAACTTGCACCTTCCTTGTATCAAGTACACATATGCATAAGTATTATTTCCCCTCGCTGTCCCTTTTTATCCCACGGTCTTCATATTCCATATAAAATACATACATGTATTTGATTGTCAACTACCTTTTATAATCACTAATAACACAAACCCTGTTCACATTCTGAATACCTAGGTGTACATATTGGTACACCAAGACCTCTCTTACTGACCACGTGTATAATACATTGCACTGAGCATGCTACAGCAATAAGTTACCACATTTCATACCTATCTAATATACAAAATTCTACCTGAAGAACACCATATGCAGATATCAAACTAAACTTACACGAAAAATTAACGCAACAATTATATTTCCTCACCATTTCATTTTAAGAGCATACATCAATACTTATATTCCATATTTCGCTTCCTGTCATCTAAATGGCGCTGCACAAAATGCTCGTGAACCTCGTGCTATTTTACCACGAGGCGAATCAATACAAACTTTGCTGTGTATAATCAGCGCCAATTAGGCGTGACTTAACCTCTATTTTCGGTGTTTACCGCAGTATTGTTATGACCTAAAAGTGCAGACACGCCTCGTTGCATAAAGTTAATCTATACATTGCCTCATTTACAAGGAGTATACTCAACACCGATTAAATTTCTTATTCAAATACCAAGGCTAAATATGGCAGAGAGAAATCGAATTTTGGAACTTTTAACCGGTGGAATTTCACAGATACAATGTTTCAAAATTAACAATTTTGACGTTAACATTACAGTAACAGCTGGTGACCGTCCACGTTCAGTTGCACCGCGTCTGACAAGTATACATCAAGATAATATGATATGTCAACATCATTTACGTGACAGCTTTGTGTTTGTGACGTCGCAATCCACGTCACATGTTGTAATTGAAAATTCCGGACGACCAATTCACCGTGACACAGTCATAGATTGTTTGCGTAAACGCGGGATTCATTTCCGTCCTCCAACTCGATGTCAGGTTCTTGTCATCGTCAAGAAAAGCAACGCTGGGCTCTAAATAACCGATGACGTCAGTGGGGAACTGTCGTATTTAGCTACGATTCAAGATTTAATCTCCATCACGCTGACGGATAGGTCAGAATATACAGACGCCGCAACAAACGTTCCGCAAATAACTGTATGCGTGAGGTTTATCCGTACAATGGTGGCAGAGTCATAGTATGGGCAACAATAAACTCCACCTTCAAGTTCACCCTTGTATAGGCTGTCATACAGAAAAATGGTGGCTATACGCGTTATTGACTGCACTGACGTTGAAGCATGGAAAGAAATATGATCTCAGACGATATTCATTTTATTTTTTATGATAATTTTTTTTTCTGTTATGTTTACTTTGATTACACATATAAACTTGTATGGCTAAACATCAGCAGTAGGTTATAAATATTGACTATTAAAATACTAGTTGCGTTTCTTTTTCGTGTCAGTTTACAATGTTGACTATTATCCATATAACATTTTGGGATTTATCTTCAAAATTTCTGTGAACACTTTGGTAAGTATCCATCGACTAATACATACGCTTATATATTTGTAAATCTGGGTTATTT
>NW_026463560.1:0-84714 GCF_021730395.1 Mercenaria mercenaria
ATTCATTTTGTAAGTAAAGCTGTTTTGCATTTAACACATTTTACATTCAAATGTTTGTGTTTTAGAGCAGATCATACAGTTTTTAATTTATGATTTCTGCTATTTCTTTATTTCAGATTCCCATTTGAACTGGATTTCTATCTGACAGTGCATATCAGTCACAGGCACTTCTCCCACTCCCAGGTTCCCCTACCTGGTCATATGAATATTTGAAGAGACTGGCAAGAACTTTCAAGATTGTTGTTCCCTTAGCAATTCTCTACTCAGGCTGAAAATATACATTTTAACACACATGTAAACTTAAACGTTTGTGAAAACTTGAAGATGATCACACATATTAGAATTATGTATGAAGTTAAATGTATGGTAAGGAAATATTAGTGAGTAGTATTATCAAGACAATATACACACGACACACGAGAAACTGGATCTCAGCGCTCACATAATGTACACATTTGGCAGAGTACTCTAAAATTACTGAGGATGTTTGGCAGAGACTTTAATATGTCGAGTAAATCACTTTGGCGCATTTTATTTTATAATATCCGTCAAACAATGAGAAAACATCACAAAGTACCTGCCGCGTATATGGTATCGAAGTTACGTGCGTTGGCTTTTAGACTAGTTAGGTACACAGTACCAAGAAAACAATGCTTTGGCAGTTTTATCCTTGCAAGTATTTTCTCAAAGAAAAATAAAAAAATAAGCAAAGTAACGATCACATATAACACTGACTGACTTTTTATTGGATGGAAGTATATACGGTAATACGGTGGGTGGGTTAGCGCCAGTGTCGTGATTTTATTTTAGACCGATTGAGTTTTTAAAATTTCTGGAGCCCCGAATACAGTGGACGGATTCATTCAAACGCTAGAATTACTATTCTTACTTATACCATTCTCACTAATACCATTCTCACATAATTATTATCAAATATCATTTCTTAAATACTTACCCTTCAAGATGGAAAACGTTGTTGTCGTTTCTTCTCCCGGTTTGTTTTCAACTGATGTTAACATTTTCATTAGTTTCAATGTCATCAACCTGTGACACAGAATGAATTGTGGTGATGAAACGGTTAAAACCGGTTTAGTTTGAATCTATTTCACAAAAAAATATAAATAAGCAATAAGACAAGCATGCCAAGGGGCAGAATATTGAGCCCGCCAGCTGTCAAGAGTGACCTTGACCTTGAATCTAGGGACCTGGTTCCTGCGCTTTGTCTCATAATGGTGAACATTCATGCCAAGCTACAAAATCCCACCATGCATAATAAAGAAATTCTCCGGACAAACTTCAATACGACCGTTGACCTCCAACAGTGACCTTGACCTTTTAGAATAGGAACATGGGGTTTGCGCATGACAGGCCTTCTCTTTGAAGTAAACATTTATATATGAATGCCAAATATAAACAAGATTGGTCCATGCATGTCAAAGTTATATGGTCCGGACAAAATCAGAGGAACGCATGCACATACACCGAAAGTGGCGACTATATCGAACTTACCACAAGCGGGCTTGACAAAAATTTAACACAAGATAAATACAAATCTTGCATAATCATTATTTTTCATTCTCTTAAAGCATTCTTCTAAATTTAAAAAATGCACAAAAATGCTTGTGCAATGCGATTCTGACGAGTTTCAAGTTAAGTTCACGCATATTTTATTTATGAGGAAGTAAAAAGAAGGTAATTTCTGTATGGAAACTTTATTCCAATAGTACTTACTTGTCAAAAACCACGATATCCTTGTACAGCTAGCAATTGTGCCACAGGCCCTAGGAAATATTGAGATATTTTTTTTCATATGGATAATATCCACACTTGAAAGACCAACATACAATTAGTTTGACTACCAGACCCCTAGCCACTTCCAACAAGTAATGCTGTTTGGTGACAGATATCCACAAACAAAATGGCATGTAACTGTGAGACACTAAGCATGTGAATTTATAGACTTATAAAAAAAACGTTGTCAAAATCTTTAATTTATGCCAAATTATGGAAAGTTCAAACTATTGTTAGCACTGTAAACAGAAAAAGACTGCAAAATGTTTACAGTCTGATCTCCATCGCAAACCAAGATATTTTAATTAAGTCCATTTCTAGCCTAAAATACAGAATTTTTAATTCGTCCTCATGCAGCTGAGCTAAAATTATGAACATATAAATTACCGCGATAATATATGACAATGTTAGTTTAAAGTATAACTTTAACAGTTGTAATAACGTCATGACAGAAAAATAACTGCTGTAAAAGCCAACAACATACCTGCAGCTGGAGAAGCCATGATTTGACATATTCTGCACAGGGCGCTTTTTAAAAACTTCCACAAGTTTTCAAAACTTCGATCACTATCAAGAAATTAGTTGCAAAAAGGCACGTGAGCTAGACCTGTTTTTATTGGTCAATTCCGAACACCTGTTGGAAATCATTGGACAGAACTCTTTTTAGTTAAATGTTACTAACCTCACGAATGACGCTAAACGGCAAAAATGCAATAAAGTATTCCCGCAATGAAATTATTTTTGCAGCTTGAAATATGTTAAAGTTTACAGTAGATATAATGACGTTGTTCCAACCTTTCTGCAACATCGGAATAGCGATGTCGGATTTTTGTCGTTGTAAAGCCATTGGAACAACGTCGGGATAGCGGCGTCGAACTTTGGTCGTTGTAAAGTCGTTGGAACAACGTCGGATTCTGGCCAATGACGTCGCGACCCCAAAACAACTATAAAAGGATGTCTTTGCGACGTCGTGTGTTTGCTGGGCTTGAGGTTGTGCGTTAAATCCAATCGGGGTCATGACCTCACCTTTCTCATACGACACCAGCACAGGGTTTCTCAGTCTTGACTTGAGATTTTTTCAAATAAATTTACATCACATTCGAGCAAAAATAAATAAGTATAAGCTAGATATTAACGTTTTCAAAAGTTTTTTTTAACAATATGTTGCTGATTTCAGCAGGAAAAAAATACAATTTACTACAGAAAGCCTCCCGTTACAACCTGCAGTAAAATATGAACGGAGGATGAAGAATTTTAACTTAAAAATGTGGTTAATCAAATTTGACCAAGTAAAGATTTTGTTCGAAAGTTCAGCAAATAATCATTGAGTGCTTAAATACATGTTGCATTTTCACTGTAGGCAATTTAGGTACTATTAGAATGATTTGATTTACGTATCCCGGTTGCCCGGCCAAAGCGTACGTATAAATTTATTCAACATACTTTGCATAAGAAATAATTTAAATATAGACCTGTTGTGTTATATCTGTCAACCACTGACATCAACAAATATATATTCAACCGAAATTCATTAGAAATGCAACTTTGTAAACTTGCTATTTCCTTCCTTTACTTATCTTGGTTGAGCAACCAGGATAGACTTGGATATAAATGAATTAGGATGCTGTACACTGTTTTATCTTGCCTTTTGGTGTAGACTGTTAGAATATTTATATGCAAATGTAACACTAAACATAATACTGAAATTGAAAAGAAATAATCCAAAATCTGATTTTATTACATGCTAAACGGGGAAAGATTACAAAAGTTCATAAAATGATAAAACGTATATTTCAAGTAAGGATCAAACTCTGTGTAATAGGCCTTTTTGTTCATTAAAAATCAAGCAGAATATAGTTTAAGCAAGAAAAAAAAAATGTCTTAAAATGTTAATGAAATTTTTGGCAACTTTTAAACATTTTCTGAACGATGTATCTGTTTATCTTTTTAAACTTTCCTATTAGAACACCGCAAACATGTTTAAGATGGCTTTTGACTTTATAGCTATAAATAAAGCTTAAAGAAAAACTGATTAGGAGTGAAAAGTATTTTGGTATGGTTATAAAGGGAAAGCAATATTTATAAAGGTTACTTTCATGGGTTTTTGTTACTTGCGAATTTACTTGTCTTTTGATTTACAAGTACTACAAATTCATTATTACATGGCAGGGGTATTTAATCTCCGTGAGTTGTAAGATTTAGATCATAAAACCACTGCTTTACAAACGACTAATGAGTTGTTGGATTCAATAAGAATTTGGCCGATGTTCAAATTTATAGATCCGGAAAAATCTCTATCTCTTTTCCTCACAAAAAGGCAATTATTCATTGAAATTGTACCTACTTGTGTATGTATGATTCTCTGGTCCTGACTCACTTATTACACCGGCAACTGAGGTGTAGATAATAACTGAATATTTTGTTCCTGGATCGAGTCCTTTGAATTCTAGAGATGTTACGTTATTTTTGCGTAGCAATGTACAGTTTCCATTTTTTAGAGTTTCACACGTTGCGTTAAGAGAAGTTGATACAGGAGATATGACGATATGGTAATGATCATAACTTAAACTGTTGTTATTCTTCCATGTGACTGCGAAACTCTTTTCGGTAACACTGCCGATTCGTCCAGCAAGAGGCAGCGGTCCTAAAGATACAATACAAGAAATATATAAAACGTTAATCATTGCGGTAGCATTAATTTCGGAGCCTTAATAACATCCTGAAATATTTGCTTTAACCTTGAGGTCGTGAGTTCAAGTTCAAGTAGGATCACGACCTCACTGTTTTATACGACACCAGCACTGGGTTTCCTTGATTAATATAAATAAGCTTACATACCAGTCGAGAAAAGTCTGCAAAGTGAAATGTGGGTATGGGTTTATACCTTCTCTTTACACAATAAAATCTGAACGGAGGATGAAGAATTTGAACTTAAATCAGATTTGATCATCTAATGGATTTGTCAGAATGTTAAGCAAACAACCTTCACATTTTTAGGTGTTCATTGAGTTCTTAATGCATGTTACTTTTTTCAGTAGGTACTTTTAAAATTATTAGATTTTCCTATCCCGGTTGCCATGCTAAAACATTTTTATGAATTTAATGAACATACTTTGCCCAAGGAATAATGCAAATAGAAGATATGTGGTGTTATACCCTGAAATCCCGAAAATAAGCCGCGGCTTATTTTAAATTTTCGTAAGGATTTGGTGGCTTATTATCGAGACCGGCTTATTTTTGAGTCCGGCGAACTTTTGAGTACATATATTCAGTAACGGTTTAAAAGCCGGCGTAGTTTCGAGTACCGAAATTTTGAAGATACGGATATCATATTGTTGCTTTTTAGTAAAAACATCGAAGTCGGTAAATACTTATACTTCTGACATATCTGTTTTGTTACAATTTGCTACAATTTCTTATTGAAAATAATCCTATGCTAACAGATAATTACCCATTAAAACGTTTTGTCTGGCCTAACAAACAAATACACCTACGATTTAACCGCCCAACAAGTATGAATAACTTACACAATACGTGATAAAGCTGCATTGTGTTATAAAGACCGGTAATTTTAATCAATAGAACTGACATGACAAGAAGTGTTTGAGACAGGAATTTTAATGCCTTTAAAGTTTTAATTTGCCCATGGTTTTAAAAATCAGCACAACTTGCATTGTTTAAAGTGTTTTTATTCCAAAGTATGTTTTATCATTTGGAAATAAATCTGCTATGTACACCTTGGTAACTTTTGCTATCTTATATGGCGTCCTACCAAAGTCATTGATACTATTACTGTTACAAAAGAAAAATAAAACTGGACGGCTTATTTTTGAGTGCGGCTAATTTATGAGCCCTTTTTGCCTGTAGTGAAATGGTGGCTTATTTTCGAGACCGGCTGATTTTCAAAACCGGCTTATTTTCGGGATTTCAGGGTATTTGTCAACAATAAACATTTACAAATATATATTAAGCCGAATTTCATTAGATATGCACTTTTGTAAACTTTTCACTACCCCCATTTAAAGCAACAAGGATTAACTGGATATGAATGAATTAGGAAGCTATGCATTGTTTTTTTCTTGTCTTGAGGTCGTGATATATGTGCAAATGTAAAACAATAAATTACATAGAAATGAAAAGAAATAATCTACAATTTGAATTCTATTTCATATTGAAGGGGAATTATTATAAAAGTTCATAATAGATAAAGCGAAGAACTAACTCCAGATAAATACCTTTTACTTTAAAACTAGCATGTTTCGTCCATTAGACTTCATCACAGTATAATAACAAAACATTATGACGTCATAAGAAAGTACGACGTCAATGACGAATTCAAAGACGTTTACCATTTTGCATAATATTCACATATAGTATAGGATCAAAAATATTCTTGCAAAAATTGCAAAGCAAACATAATATTAATACAGGCAAGAAAAACTGACTGATATGCAAAAATACTTTAGGCAGAATCTGTGTGAAAACATGAAATACTAAAATAATATTTAGCGTCCATCCCATAAGACCAGGCTGTATTCAATGCATGAATCCAGCGAGTCTCTTTCAAGAGTTTAAACCAGTTATTTTTTACCAAGTCGCTTTGCATGCAAGAAAAATCACTAATAGAGTGATTTTCAGAATTGAAATGTTCTGATACATTTGTAGAAGTATCAGGAAAATGCTTGATATCAAATTTATTGCTATTCATTCTTTATGAACATTTCTGATGTGTTTGTCCCACATATTGTAACTTACACTTTTTGCATGTGATTAAATAAATAACATTTTCAGACATGCAGTTAAGATTTTGTTCAACATCGTAAGTTTTTAAATTTGAGAGCTTGTAAATTGTGCAGATTCAGTGATATTAGCGCAATGAGAACACCGTGTTCTATTGCATTTAAGAACACCACCATTTCCATCCGAAGACATCAGGCCTCTGTCAACCAGGATATCACTAAGATTTGTAGGTCGCCTGTAGGCAGTAATTGGTTTGCATTTGGCCAGGTTGTGTACACTGCTTTTCTCAGATATTTCAAAAAGCCCCTAATATGTATTAAGGATCTTACCAATGTTTGGTAGGAATGGGTTGTATACACAAACAAAGGGGATAATATCATCTGTATTCTGCCCGAGATTTGTCATGGCTTCTTCGGCTGACAATACTGATGCCTTAGCTAAAGCATCATCACGGATAAGACTTTGATAATTACGATTTTGGAAATACATTCGCAATTTCTCCAATTCATCTGTGAACAAATCATCATTAGAAGTGAGACACCTGTACCGCTTAGCTTGGCTAAACGGAATACCTTTCTTGCATGAAAGAGGGTGAGAAGATGAAAATTCAATGTATTGATGTGTATTGGTCGGTTTTTCATAAACAGAAAAATCAAAATTACCATCTATTGTTCTACCAATATCAACATCGAGAAATGTAGCTGTATCTCTTGAATAACTGTTGGTGTATTTTATATTGGAATGGACATCGTTTAAACTGTCAATAAATTTGAGTAGGTCCGCTTCACTGTGTTCCCATATAAAGAAAATGTCATCAAGGAAGCGCAGCCAACGCGAGGGCTCAACAGTAGTATTAAGTAGGAAATCGCTTTCCAGTTTACCCATAAAAAGGAAGCATAAGTATGCCCATACAAGTACCTAAAATTTGAACATAATTTTTAAATATTGAACTGAGAATGGTTTTTAGTCAAGACTAGTTCAATAAGCTGACAGATAGCATTGCCTGACTGGTGTGACAAGTATGAATGAGCTTTATTCAAATATTCACGGCAAACTTCTATCTCGTCATCATGCGAAATATTAGTGTATAAGGATGAAACATTCATAGTAACCAAAAATGTATTAGGGGAGATATTGGGCCCTAGCTTTTAATGAAGTTAGTAGAGTCTTTTACATGTGAGGACAGGACTTCCATGTGTGGCTTCAAGATATTATCAATGTATTCAGATATGCCTTAGTAACAGAGTTATACCGAGATAAAACTGGCCGTCCTCGGTAACCAAGTGGTAGTTCTGTATTAATATCTATATGGATTTTGGGCAAAAGGTAAAATTGTGGTGTTCTGGCATCACAAGGTACAACTAAAGAATCATTAGAATCACCATTAAAACACGGTTGTGATGTAATCCTTTGTTAGTTTTGTCCATTATATAAGTTATTGTACCGATACCGTTCTATACACAATTATTTTACTATACCTGTCCATTATTAACATGTAACTGTCCATTCTTAAAATAATAGATACTTTAAGAATGGACAGGTACAGGTTAATAATGGACAGGTATAGTAACAACATTGTACGGTGAGAGGTTTGAGTACATCAACCTATGAAATTCGAAAGTTTCGAAATATAAACTGCAACGTTTTACAGAACTTGTAACTGAAATAAGATAAAAACCTGAAGAGGAACGTATGACTTTAACCCAAATCGCCCCACAAATTATCAGTCAAATGAAAATCAAACAATGTGCCAAAAGTAATTACAGAATGTTAGTTTAAATTTTCAACCGTTAGAAAGTAGTAAAGCCCTCTTTGTGTACTCCTAAATGGCAATAAAAAAGTATCGCAGATATACACCTGGTATGGCATTTTCAGTAAACATAGATGAAAATAGGCACTTTAATGTAAAAACAAGAGCTGTCGGAGGGCAGCAACGCTCGACTATTCAACAGCTTTGTCAATTGAATGAATATTAATGTCAAAAAGGGGGCATAACTTTGTAAAATTGCAAAAAGGGTCATGGAACCTGTACAATGCATATCAGCCCATGGCAATGGATAATTGTGCAAGTTTCAATCCATTCCCATTAGTGGATACTAAGATACCTGCTAACATACAAAAATTTAACCAACAACTGCTTAGTCGAAAAAATGGCATAATTTTGAAAAAAAAATGCAAAGTAGAGTTATGGAACCTGAGCACTGCATGTCAGATCATCACAATGAGCAAGTGTGTGACGTTTCAATCCATTTCCGTTGTAGGTACTGAAATACCAGCTTACATACAAAACCTTAATAAAAAAATAATACAAAATAGAGTTATGAAACCTGTGCAGTGTAAGTCAATTTATCACAATGAATAAGTGTGTGAAGTTTCAATCCACAATCAGATAAGAACGATCGTTTTCTAATGACGATATAAAATACATATACATACATTTTAGAATGTCTTCACCTGGACCCGTCATTTATTAAATTACTTGATTTGTATAAAACTGCAAACTCAGCACGCACAAAGCATGGACAACTATTAATACATACACCATAAGGCTAAGTTAAATTTCACTTTTTGTAAAGGTATTTCAAATCATTCATATGACAAAACGAGATATGTTCAAAACTTTCCTAAGAATCTGCACTGAATATCATAAGTGTTTAAAAACTTTTAATTGCAATAAATATATATATATGCAATCTAATTTAAACTCCATTTGACTTGGTATTTGTTTTAGCACAGAGACACAAATCAATGAATTGCCTTTGCCTTAAAGAGGACAATATTAGGTACATTATATAATATCACGAAAATCTTCATTTTTTCGTGAGGACCGTGTTTTAAGTCAGAGAAAAGCCTCAAACTATCCATAATGTGAAAGAATGGTCAATCTCGGCGCGTTGCGCCTCGATTTGTCCATTCTTTCACATAATGGACAGTTTTGGGCTTTTCTCCTTTACTTAAGGTATTAGATCACTAATAGTAATGTTTACAAAATGGCCTTTGCTTGGCATATTCTGAAAGGTAACCATGTTTTGCACTATTTTGCAATTTTTAAACAACTTTTACCGTGCCGTTTTTTATAAATTTTTTATAACTTATGGTATCTCCTCAAGCTCAAGTAGAGACAAATTTCAAAGTGATAGCCACTATCCAAAACGCTTGCAGAGAACTCATTTTACCATTAATTTTAATAAAAGAAACATCAAACTATTGGTAAACAATTATAAAACACAAAATAAAAATGTCAGTATCATTTTTTCTATGGTGCCTCAAGTAAACGGATTTAATGAGACAGAATTCATACTTCAACATTGAAAAAATAAGGTCAAATGCTGTGTTCTTGTTTTGAATTTTGCTTACTCCATTTAAAAATAACCTTAGGGCAGATGTAAAACCTACCTACATTTCTTCCACAATATATAATCTAAGAGTGAAAGCAGAATAGAGAACTTTTACTGCGTGTAACTCAAAATTTTTAAAGATGTGTAACTCTACCCCTTCTGTATAAGTAGTAAATTCACTTTGAACACCAAGAAATCGCTTATAAGATTCATCTTTTTCCATTTTTGTACAAGAAATCAGTAATAAGTCTTGAAAGAAGCAAAATCTTACTAGAAAAAAGGAAAACAAGGAAAAAAAAATTTGGTCCCAGTAGGGCTTGAACCTACGCCCCCCTAAGAATTGCAGTTAAAGTAGGTTTATGGTATGAATTGAATACTCTTCAAAAAGGAGGTTCTCTATTAGTGATCTAATACCTTAATATCCCTATTTATTACATCTAAAACATCAGTAATATCTTTTGAAAACTGTTCAACAGAGTTATGATCAAGTTTTTTTGTAGTAAGCAGTATTATTCAGCTGTATATTGACCTCAACAATATAATCAGTCCTGTTTATTACCACAATAACCGAGCATTTGTCAGATTTCTTAAAGATTATACTATTATCATTTCGAAGAGTTTTCAGGGCAGAAAGTTCATCAGTAGATAGATTAGGCCGAAACCTGTATTTACTGTTCTTTTGAAGAAGTTCATGCGTTATAGCATCAATGTAAAAATCTAGTGTAGAGCTAGAAGGTGGAGTAAATACTGAATGTTTTTTCTTACATTTCTGTTTATTTTCCACACCTTCAACACCATCACAATCCTTTTCACCATCAGAATGCTCCTCCGACTTGTAAAAATATTTTTTCAACCGTAAACGTCTCGTAAACTCAAAATTCTCTTGTTTCAACTGTACCTTATTATGGTGCTTAGGTTTAAGACAAACTTTTAGTCCTTTACCTAAAAGTCAGTACTCACAGTTTGTAAGTTCCCTTGAAGAAAGATTTTTCACTGTCTCCTTGCCCCTTTGTATTTCTTTTTGTATTTTCTTTTGTTGTTGCCTTTGAATTCGGATGAATCTCCTGTTTTGTTTATTCTTTCCAGACACTTGATGAGGTGATCTATGGACTCCTTGAGGCAGCTTTGTGAACCCCGAGGTTTGATTCTCGGAAGCTGATTCTCGTTCCTCTTCCGTTGGGTTTCCCCCATTTTGTGACATTCGCGTTGGTCATAATCTGTGCGTTGCCTGGAAGCTTCCCGTTTTTTGACTGATTTCAGTTAATATCAGAAGAATTTGGATGTTTCTGCATTTTCTTGATTTTTTTCAGATGTTTTTTTTTGTGAAATGCACAGCGGTACGATTTTGTGGGGAATCGAAAGTTGCTGGAATTTGTCTTCTTCTAAAAACAAGGTAAGTTGACAGTCTTTGTTGAAATATATATCTAATAGTTGACACACTGGAGAGAGTTTTGGTTTATATTCATCGTACAGATTTTGTGAAAATAAAGAGGAACAGAGGGAGTTCTGTAAACTTCTTCTTATATGCAAATGAGCTGAATATGTATTGAAATAACTAGATCAGAAGTGTGTGCCTTTCCAGTACGTTTTCACCTACCTGATAGTTATTAAATAGTATAGACATCAACCTCTTTGCTGATATAAGTGCCTGCAATTTTCAGCCCGTGAATAGCTGTGGATTTGTTTTAAGATATAAATGGATCTAAGCTGTATTTAGACTAAAGTTTGTTTCAGTATAACAGCATTTAGGTAACCCTTACATAGAGTCAAATATTCTTTAAATTGCTGGGAATATTATGCATGTTTCAAGTGCTTGCTGTTTCTTATGTTGTGTATACTTGATATAGGTCATTTTCAATCATAATACCGAGATTTGAAGTATTCTTTTATGGAAAAATTACCACCCTTTGTATATATATTTTTCTTCATTTTTTTTAAATTAATAATTACTTCCCTTTACTTTTTAGCAATAATATCCAAGATTGCATTTAATTGACTCCCTTTATTTAACATGTAAAATTCTTTTGTGTAATGATTATTTATTTATTTTACTTTCTGTTTCTGATGTAAATATGCAGTTGCAGTCTGTCTTTGGAAGCTGTTGAAATAACCACAAAGAGGCTACATTGGCATAGTGGTATATTTTGTTATGTATGAAGTTTATGATTTCATTAAAGTTAAAGTGTGACATGCGACTATTTTATAATCAGGTTTCATGATATTGTTTTTAAATATACAATATTTGCAGTGTTTTGAAACATTAATAACAGCTTTATTAATTAAGAAAACAGCAGGTTCATGTTCATTAATGATTATAATTTTAAACATAAAATGAGCTATGATATATTAAATTTTATTCATTTTATTATATTAAGGTAATAAATGTAAAAATATCTATATTGAATGTATGGGTCATCTTTTGATGCAAAAATAAAGAAAAAAAAATGAATATTTTGTATAATTTTCATTTTCAGTTTTGGTTGAGAGAAGTTTGTGTATGTAGAGTTGTTTTACCTGTTTTACTCTGTGGCAGTCAAAAAAAGGTATAAGCATCATGAATAAATGCAGGGGGTATTATGCTTTTATATGTTAAACAAAGGTCTAAAAGCATTTATAGGCTATATGACTGCATACTTGCTTCTGAAATAATTGTACAAGTCAGTTAAAAGACTGATATTCCTGACAACATGTGAACCTACTGGGCTTTAAGTCAGCCTGGCATAAACATTTCTTTCCTGTAGCTTTGTGTATCCCTCAATTTAATGGTTTTACTAAGTTTATATCTCCTTTGAAAATATTATGCTAATAGATGTGTTTTAGTAATAAATGTGTTATAGTAATGTAAACAGTGTAAAATAGAAATGAAAATGTACTTTGATAACATACTTTGAAATACAAATTTATCAGTTTATTGTGCCAGTCAGTGAAAATCATGTAGTATCTTTATTTTAAGAAAATGAAAGCTATAATACTTTTAAAAAATCTTTTACATTGATTTAATGCTGATTACCTAGAAAATGTGTGAATTAATGTTTTACAATATTTCAGAACTTGAAGACAATTGTTAGTGCAAAAGGGAGATAAAAGTAACATACATGTATATAATTAAGGTAAATTAAAGTGTTAAAAAGACATGGCTAGTTTTGCACATCACAGAGGCAACACTTAAATTTAAGTTTGCCACATATGTGTTCTGTAAAAGCTGATTTTAAAATATATATGAAATGATGAGAAACAAAATGTTTTACTGTGACATTTTTCACATGATTTCGTCAAGATTGACAATTTGTGCATTGAATTAAAACGATTAAAGGCGGCATCGTATCACATAAAAATATATATCTGCATAGTTGACATTAACAAGGAAATTCTAAATTTGGAGAATCTTGTTGTTTCTCTTCATTTAGCTTTATTGAAAGAGATGTAGTTTGAAGCAGTTAATACTCTCCAGAGCGGCCCACTCTTATGCAAAAACCTTTCTATAACAGCATCATCAAAATTTCCGTATGCTAAAACAGAACTATTCAATTTACCTTTCAGAACAATAACCTCTACATAACAGTCAATATTTGTATTTCCCACAGGGTGTTGCTCTACAAGGGTTTCATTGTATTTATAATATTTATTGTTTTCAATTGCTAAAAAAAACAAACAAATACAATAAGGGGAAAAGTGAACATCTATTACTCATAAGGTGAAATTTTGGTAGTTCTCAAATTTATTGTTTTTGCATGTTTTATAAAAAAACATTCGGTAGTTTATTATCATTACATGATATACTAATCAGAGGTTGTAGGTTGTTTTTGAAGGTTTTAGGTGAGATCATAGCTAAACGTCATTAGGTGTATCTGTTTATTGTTTTCACTATTTTACTGAATATGTACAGAGATTGTTATCGAATATGCAATCTTTTCAGACAGCCCATTGGAATAAGATAACTTGTCATTTAGTGAATCTAAGTATAAATCTGTATAAAGCAACAAGCCAAGTAGCAACACAATCTGGCTGCTTAATACAGGTGATTCCTTAGACAATTTGAAATTAGACAAAATGTCAATTTGTAGAGTTACCCGACTTGCTACTTAATGATACAAGGCAAGTAGTTGCTTGATACAGATGACTGCTAAGACAGGTTGGACTGTATTATATATATATATATTCTTTGTTATATTTATGTTAATATGAACTGGATAAGGACACATATTTATTTCACTGCACTTTAAAAAATTGTTTAATAGTACCATTATACGGTGGTATGTTTAGGACATGTAATTATTTTTTTAGGATTAAATTATCTTGAGCGATCAACATCTTATCTCGAGCGCACGACATCTTATCTCGAGCGATCAACATATTATCTTGAGCGATCAACATCTTATCTTGAGCGATCAACATCTTATTTCGTGCGCACGACATCTTATCTTGAGCGATCAACATCTTATCTCGTGCACACGACATCTTATCTTGAGCGATCAACATCTTATCTCGAGCTATCAACATATTATCTTGAGCGATCAACATATTATCTTGAGCGATCAACATCTTATCTCGAGCGATCAACATATTATCTTGAGCGATCAACATCTTATCTTGAGCGATCAACATCTTATTTCGTGCGCACGACATCTTATCTTGAGCGATCAACATCTTATCTCGTGCGCACGACCTCTTATCTTGAGCAATATACATCTTATCTCGAGCGATCAACATATTATCTTGAGCGATCAACATATTATCTTGAGCGATCAACATCTTATCTCGAGCGATCAACATATTATCTTGAGCGATCAACATCTTATCTCGAGCGATCAACATATTATCTTGAGCGATCAACATCTTATCTCGTGCGCACGACATCTTATCTTGAGCGATCAACATATTATCTTGAGCGATCAACATCTTATTTCGAGCGATCAACATATTATCTTGAGCGATCAACATATTATCTCGAGCGATCAACATCTTTTCTCGGTCATCTTATCAATATCTATTAAGGACCTTTGTTCGAATTCAGATCATTAGTAAAAACATACGGCTGCCACCGTTTTTGTTTTTATTTAGATTATACTTATAACCGTTTCACATGGTTGCAGGGTTAGACATTTAAATACGGAAACTGATAAAAAAGGCAGCAAAAAATCAGTGATGATGCAAAGAAATAAATTTATGTCCTTGACAAAAAAAAATAGTATGTAGGCTTCGCTATGGAAGCCCTGGAGGGACAATTGATTTCCGTACTTCCCACTTCTGACTTCTAACTTTTGCACTCCTCACTTCCAACTTCTTGACTTCCTACTTCCTACTTCTAACTTCCACACTTCTGACTTCTAACTTCCGCACTTCTGACTTCCAACTTCCCGACTTTCGACTTCTAATTTCCAACTTCCACACTTCTTACTTCCGACTTTTGACTTCTTACTTCCTTCTTTTAACTTTCGCACTTTTGACTTCTAACTTCCGCACTTCTGACTTCCAGCTTCCTGACTTCATACTTCCGACTTCCAACTTCCACACTTCTTACTTCCGACTGCCAAAAAAGGAAAGTTGGCAGTCAGAAGTGCGGAAGTTGGAAGTCGGAAGTCAGGAAGTTAGAAGTCAGAAGTGTGGAAGTAAGAAGTCAGAAGTGTGATAGTTAGAAGAGGGAAGTAAGAAGTCAAGAAGTCGGAAGTAAAGAAGTGTGGAAGTTAGAAATCAGAAGTCGAAAGGCAGGAAGTTAGAAGTCAGAAGTGCGGAAGTTAGAAGAGGGAAGTAAGAAGTCAAAAAGTCGGAAGTAAGAAATGTAGAAGTTGGAAATCAGAAGTCGAAAGTCTGGAAGTTAGAAGTGCGGAAGTTAGAAGTCAGAAGTGCGGAAGTTAGAAGAAGGAAGTAAGAAGTCAAGAAGTCGGAAGTAAGAATTGTGGAAGTTTGAAATCAGAAGTCGAAAGTCAGGAAGTTGGAAGTCAGAAGTGTGGAAGTTAGAAGTCAGAAGTGCGGAAGTTAGAAGTAGGAAGTAGGAAGTCAAGAAGTTGGAAGTGAGAAGTGCAAAAGTTAGATGTCAGAAGTGGGAAGTACGGAAATCAATTGTCCCTCCAGGGCTTCCATATTTCGCCTATATATTAAACGATTTTCCTTGTTTTCCCTTAATTCATACATGCAAGTTTTCTGCGCGAATTTATCAGTCGAACTGAAATTTGTTGCTGTTCTAACATGCAGTATGCATCTTTGGTTATGTTCATTTGATTTTGAAGATAGGATGACCAATTATATGCATTGCTTTCCCAATTGATGTGATAAACTTGTACATGTACTTGTGGGAAGTTTAAATAACAGCGGAATAGGCGGGACCCTAATTAACAACTTGTCCGTATGTTTTACTGATGACCTAAATGCACACACAAAGGGCCTTAATATATATAAATAAGATGTCGTGCGCTCGAGATAAGATGTTGATCGCACAAGATAAGATGTTGATCGCTCAAGATAATATGTTGATCGCTCGAGATAAGATGTTGATCGCTCAAGATAATATGTTGATCGCTCGAGATAAGATGTTGATCGCTCGAGATAAGATGTTGATCGCTCAAGATAATATGTTGATCTCTCGAGATAAGATGTTGATCGCTCAGGATAAGATGTCGTGCGCACGAAATAAGATGTTGATCGCTCGAGATAAGATGTTGATCCCTCAAGATAACATATGTCCTAAACATACCACCGTACATTTAAGATTGCATTGGTATAAAAATTTATAACAACATTGAAAGGAACATACATTAATTTTGTTTCTATTTCATATATGTTATTAATGTACACTAAAGTGATTTGAAAGGTTCACGGAAGTTAAAGACTTAACAGACTATTCTGATTGGATGTATGTCCTTATTTAAAATTCTCTTTAATGTGTGTTTGACACATCTAGTGTTCTAGTAGATATCCTAGCTCATTTACCAGCTGCATTAGTATCTGCACACAGTCAGTGGAAGTAGTAAGAAGTAGAAACAGTAAAATGCATTTACTTTATTTAAGATATAGAAAGAAAGTATTGATAATAGTTTTCTAAAAATATCTGAACATGTCAAAAAAATGATGTTATTATTGTTTTACAAACTGCCATGTTTTATTTTCTTAAATAATAAAGTTTTACTTTTGTATTTCCAGAAGTACTACACGTGTGTTGTTATGTGTTATGAACTTTACCTCAACTGTGCTGCTTGATGTAGCTTTAAAAGTGTGAGACAACCATGCACCACCTGTAAACCGTGATGGACTCACACATGTAATATGTTGACTTTTTTATGTATTATCATCTGTAAAGAATGTGTGTATGAATGACAAGGCTGCATACATATATTGTTAAATTATTTCTTATTTTCTTATCATTTAAAATTATAGTACACTACATAATCAAAATAAAGAATAAAAAAATAAACAATTTCAATAAAAAAATTTATGTTGGTGGAATATTATTATATCAACATTTTAAAATTTTTATATACAGTCTTTGTTGTATTAACGTTTTAGATATGTTTAAATGAAATGAGAAAAACAACATACTTAATTTTTTGCAGTCATAAGCTAATATGGAAATTATTAACTTGGAAAAAGATTTTATCTTATTGTTATGCCATCTGAGCTTTAATATTTTTGAGCATTGTCATTGGCAAGAAGGCTAAACATCTTTTTTTATGTGTATATCTTGCAGTCATGTGTGATTAATTCATTTATAGTATTCTTTGATAAAATATATGCTTTCATATTACTTCGAATTAAAAGATATATATATATATGTCTGAAATTTAAGGTAAACATGCTGATGGATTCAAGTGCAATCCATGAAGGGTTAAATAAAATAAAGGGAGGTAATTCCATTATAAAATTATGTTGAATGTTATGATAAATATAATGAAGGGAGGTAATAAAATATTGTGAAATTAATAGTATTCATTTCTTTGATTACTTAATTAATCGTTTTACATGTTGGTTAATTAAATACAAGTATGACTTATCATGTGAACCCATCTTGGGGGAAAATAGAAAATATGCTTCATGTCCTTGTACTGTTAAGTAGTTTCTGGATTTGTTTACATTCCATGTCTGAATGAAATGAAAAAAGACTTTATTGAGGGTATCACGGGAAAATATCCATTTTTTTTAATTTGATGAGACAGTCATTCAGGAGTTGTCTATCCTATTTCCAAAAATGTTAAGGGGACTAAATTTTTCGGATTAGATATCTCTTTAAAAAAATAACACACAACATTTTAATATTGTGTTTATATTATATGATGCACTAAGAAGTATATATTTGGAGTCTAAATGTTAAATAATCCAGTTCAATTTATTAATTACAGTGTCTAAGAAGTGTTGTTGAGAGGAACATCTTATACCATCTTCTGCAAAACTTCAATTTTGTTGTTTTGCTTTTGTAGGATTTAATTCTTTTTGGTTTCTGTTTTTTTTTCAAAGATATCCTGTCTGACAGTTATCCATTTTTTTTCATTCTTCAGCTTTGCTTTAAGTCTACTTCCTGTTTAGTCATTTTAGATTTTGATTCATGTAGTTGTTGTCTATGTTCTTTACAAATAAGACGAGTAACTTCAAGCGATGTTTTCTTTAACAATCGGTCATCTGCAGCTATAAGACGGTCATTTTCTCCCACTTAAACTTTCAAATTCAATTGTATTCCTTTTGGAGACACATTCTCTGACAAACAATTTTCTAAATTTCGGATGTGCAATGATTTTCGCATTTGAAAATCAGCAGATCTCTCAATATTCTTCATAATTTTTTCTTCTGATTTTTCAATTCTTCCAAATGATCTGTTACAGATGCGAAGTTCTTCAGATGTAATTGTAAATAAAAGATAAAGCGAATAACTTACTCCAGATATATATCGTCGGATGCCCTAACTGCGCCACTGACCAAACTGCGCCATCTTGTTTGTTTTTCTTGTAATAACGCGAGACTTTACCACGCGCGAGAGTGACCGTGGGAATTTTTTTTACTATATCGTAGTAAATCCGACGAAGAAATAATCAAGCCAAAATGCGGCACAAACAGGTAAATATTGCAAATTTTATCTCCACCAACTGTTTTTATGTGTTTTTTCTTAATGCAAAATAACTTACCTTCTAATTCCCTTTTTTTCACATAAAACATAGAGGTAAAAATATCCAGGACGCTACGTCTGCAATGTTTACATTTTTATGAATGAAAGTCACGTGACTTTATATTAACTTTAAGGCCAAGCTTATTTTAATTAATAGTTTTTCGTCCCCGGTACTGTTAGTGATTTTTTTTCATTTTCCCTCTATTTTCAGCCCAAACCTCAAAAGATCAGGCGTACTAATAGGAATTATTCACCAGATGCACTTGTCCAAGCATACCAGGAATGCATAGAGAATAACATGCCAGTTAAAACGGCAGCTCGGTTATTTAATGTGCCACGCACTACTCTCAGAGACAGGTTAAATGGAAAAGTGCATCCTGATACTGTGACCACTGGGAAACCCCCTTTGTTCTCATTAATGGAGGAAGCCAAGCTTGTTAATCACATTAAAACAATGGCAAATTATGGGTACGGTTACACACGCCAGGAATGTGTGAATTTGGCATTCGATCTTGCAGTACAACTTGGTAAGCGACGTAAAGATGAATCATTGTCACTAAAGTGGATACGGGGGTTTCTCAACCGATGGCCAGAACTGCGAGTTCTAAAACCTAGAAATTTAGAATATTCTAGAGCAAGAATGGCATCAGACAGTACTGTATCTACATACTTTGAAAACCTGTAACAATGTCTTGAAGAACATTCCTTAACAGACAAGCCTCATCTTATCTATAATTTGGATGAGAAGGGAATAACTACAGAGCATAAACCACCCCACATAGTTGGAAGTTCTTCACACTGCCCCCCAGCTGTGACATCTGGCCGCGGAAAGACTGTGACTGTTCTAGGATGTATCAGTGCAAGTGGTGCTTCCATACCACCATTTTTTGTTTTTCCAGGGAAACGAATGAACCCAAAGCTTCTTGAAGGAAAATCCCCGGGAGCAGATGCAATGGTCAGTGAATCTGGCTGGTCCAACCAAGCTATTTTCAGATATTATTTAATGAATCATTTTGTGAAGTTCATTCCTGGGCGCGAAAACCAAAAAGTGCTGTTGATTTTAGACGGCCATAAGTCACATGTTTCTTTGGGTATCTGTGAGTGGGCTAAGGAGAATGGAATCATATTCTTCTATCTTCCCCCACATACAAGCCACATTCTTCAACCCCTTTATGTTTCTTGCTACGGTCCTTTCGAACGTATCTTCAATTCAGAATGTCACAAGCTGATGCGGCAGACGGAAGCCACTCTGACCCTCTACAATGTATGTGAGGTAGCATGCCGTGTATATACAAAGGCCTTATCTTCAGAAAATGCTCAGTCTGCATTCAAACGTACTGGTATTTTTCCATTGGACAAAGATGCCATTCCAGCTGAATCGCTTATACCAGCAGAAGTATACAAGCCCAATGACGTCCAAGAGGCAGATGAAAATGACAGCCAGGCCACTGTAGAAGGGGGCATTGAAGTTGATGTTAGTGCTGAGGTGCAGGACAAGTCTGTTGATCCCTTTGAATTATTTGCTAGGAAGGAATCTCAGCTAATAAACATAAAATGTGAAAAGGAGAAAAAAACAAGAAAAACTATGAGTAAGATTGTGGCAGGAAAGCAAGTAACTGATGAAGTTATAAGCAGGATGAAGGAACATGAAAGTAAAGGAAATGGCTCAAAGAGAAAGCAGTCAGGAAAGACCCAATGTAATGACAAAAAGAAGAAATTAAAAACAAAAGAAGTGTCACCTGCTATGGAACATCAACCTGGACCATCACACATTAACTTACTGCCCGACACCCCCAGCTGTGACAGTGACTCTGATGATGAACAGTCACTGTGCTGTGTATGTGAAAAGTTCACGCCTACTGAGCTATCTAAAAGTGTCTCTCTGGTGTTTGCAAAGTGGGCACAGTGTGATGGGATGAGAAATGACCTTCCATGCATGCATTGGGTTCATTTAATCTATTGTACTCCTGTCAGAGTGATTAGGAAGGGTGACAAATTTTTATGTCCCCACTGTGATAAGGAGGAATAAATTGTATAAAAATACAAGTTATAACAGTTTAAACAGTTTAGTGTTTTGAAGTTACTTTTGTACAATTGTTCAGAAACTAATAACATTACTAAGTTTTGCCTTAAATATTGTAAATTTCACGAGACTCCTGATATTACGCATGACGTCACACTGGGGGCGGAGTTAGGCACAAAACAATATGGCGGAAGTTTACTGACTGACTGAACTTTTGAGAAGACAGAGCATTTATTTACTTCAGTATTTTGTTGAATTTTGAATGAATCGATGGAAATTTGATTTACATAACTGGTAAGTGAAGTATTACTGTCTTTTGTCTTTTAACTAAATTGAGTTTTACAGTTTAAGCTTAGAGTGGCGCAGTTTGGTCATCCGAGGATACTTTTTACTTTAAAACAAACATGTTTCGTCCATTGGACCTCATCGCAGTATAATTAAAAAAAAAACAGTATGACGTCATAGGAAAGTATGACGTCAATGACGACGTCAAAATACGTTTACCATTTTGGCATTATATTCACATATTTAGTATAGGATGAAAAATAGTTACTTATTCCCTGCAAAAATTGCAAAGCAAAAATAATATTAGTACAGGCAAGGAAAACTAACTAATATACAAAAATTCATTAGGAAGAATCTGTGTGAAAAAAAATGAAAGACTAAAATAATGTTTAAGCAGTCATATTTTACCAAGTCGATTGGAATGAAAGAAAAATGAATGATAGAGTGATTTTTCAGAAGTGAAATGATACATTTGTAGGAGTATCAGGAAAATGTCTAATATCAAATTTATGGCTATTCATTCTTTGAAATTACCTACCCCATTGTAAATCTTTGGTCAATTTTAGGCAAATGCCAGCCAAAAATAAGGGTGTTTCTTTTTCACAAAAAGTAGAATATATTTGGTTAAATGGTATATCATTAGCCATACAAGAAAAGTTCATAGAATTATATAATGTTCATTTGCAATAAGGATCTAACTCTGTGTACTGGGGAGGTTTTGTTCATTGTAAACTCTAACAGGATACAGCTCAAAACGAGAAAAATGCCTTATAATGTTGACGAAATGTGATTGGCGATCTGTTCAACATTTAAACAGTATGAAGTGTCTGTATGTCTTTCTAAACTTTCAATTTATCATACCATATTTTTAAGATGGCTTTTGACTATTAATATATAATTAAAGCTTTTAGAAATCTGATAGGGCGTAGAAAAAAATCCTCAAGTTATATTATAAAAGTTACTTATGTGGGTTCTGTTTTTCTTGAGAATTAAATGTCTTATTGTTTACATTATATAACGATATATATTTTTCTAAGTTAAATCAATGTGGAACCTTAATAATATCCTGAGGTCGTAAGTTCAATTCCAGTTGGGTTCATGATCACACTGTTGTATGCGACACCAGCACTGGGTTTTCTTGGGGTTGACATGAGATTAATACAAATAAGTTTACACAACAGTCGAGCTGAAATAAATTAGTATGAGCTAAATATTTACATTTCAAAATGTTTTGATTCAGTATCTACAATATTTTCCCGTTTTACACAGGGAAAATGCTGTTTACTACAGATAGCTTCCCCTTATTACCTGCAGGTAATTAACTTCAAGTTTATAGTGTTAATTATCCATAACAACATACTAACGCGTCACTGTACGGCAAATTCTGCAAAGTGAAACTCGGTACCCGGTTTGGTTTTAAACCTTCTCCATACAATAAAATTTGAAGAATCTGAACTTCAAAATGTGGTTAAGCAGATAAGATCAAGTAATGGATTTGTTCGAAAGTTGAACAAATAATTATTAACACTTACCTGTGTTCATTGAGTGCTTAAAGCATGTTACAGTAGGTACTTTAAGAAATATTTGATTTTCCTATCCCAATTGCCAAGCCAAAACATACGTAAACATTTAATGACGAACTTTGCCTAAGGAATGATATAAACAAAAGACCTATTGTGTTATATTTGTCAAGCATTTGCATTAACAAATATATGATAAACCGAATTTCATTAGAAATGCAAGTTTGTGAACCTGTCATCACCTGTCTTTAGTATATTGGTTCAGCAACCAGGATAAAGTTGATATAAGGAATTAGGAATTTGTACATTGTTGTTACGTTGCCTTTTGGTGCAGACATATAAATGTACGCGAATATTAAACTATAAATTATATTAAAAAGAAAAGAAATAAACTACAATTTGAATTCTACCACATATTTAAGGGGAATTATTACAAAAGTTGAAAAAATATATAACCTATTTTCCCAATAAGGATCTAACTCTTTGTACTGAGCCTTTTTGTTCATTAAACAGAACACAATTAAAGCGAAAATAAAATAAAAAAATATTAAGGAAATGTGATTGGCCACGTACGTTTTAAACATGTACTGTATGACGTGTCTGTATGTCTTTTTAAACTTTCCGATCATCAATCCCGAAATATATTTAGATGGCTTATGAAAATATAGATAAAATTAAAACTTTATAAACTGATAGGTCGTGGAAATGTTTTTGCTGTGGCTATGCAGGAAAAACGATTTTTATAAGTGTTTTGTGTTATTGACGAATTTACATGTCTTTTTATTTCACAAATATTTAAATACCCGAAAAGATTACAACTAAACCATACTTTATACCTTTTAATTACTACACGATAAAATTTTATATTGTTAATATTCCAATATGTTACAAATCAAACAAATAAAATATTTACTAACTGAATACAAGGTTGGTTATTTATTGGCCGCTCAAAAACCAAAATGTACTTGACGAGGTAGCTCGCCAAGTATGTGAATAAAGTAACCAGGAGACCAGGCGCGTCTTGCTAAAGCAATACGCAATACAGAACTAGATTTCGCCAGGTACTATGGGCAAAACCTATTCAACTCTAGCCACAAAACAACATAAGAGTAACCACAGAAGAATAACACACGCCGAAAATACAGTGCTTTGCAAGTTCTCGCCAGACAATAGATGTATTTTTATGAAACAATATTTATTTCCAAATTATACTTATATTGTAAACTAATATAAGCAGACACGCCTGATCACCTTCCGGTTTACAGAATTTTCCTATATGAAAATAGAGCGACGTTAATTATAAAATACAAAGAAAAGAATTTGTTCGCAAATATGTCTACATAAATGGCCTTCAAATATTTCTTGGTGAGAATATTTACAGTCACATTAATCTATTTTCTCAAAAGTGCAGTTAGTGTCTATGTCACATCTGATAGCACTTATCACATTTCAAATACATGCACAAATCACATGTAACTATAACAAGAATATCCAGGAACAGTAATTCACATGTTTAAAATGATCTCAAAAGAGTTCATTGGTTACTGCACATTTTCTTCATATGAATGTCCTGGAATCGCGGAAATCCCTTCTCGCAGTGGTAGTTACTGGCATAATGTTCCTGTGTATACGACTGTGCATTCTTCTATAAGGCCTTTTGTCAACTATTCTAAGAAGTTACCTGTAAGCATAAATACTACAGAGAAACAGTCAATTTATCTAAGATATTAAAGTAACAAGGTTAATACATTGTATTTTGAATATATATTCACACAAAAACTGAAATCTGTTTAATCTCATTATTAATCTGACAAAAACATTTTCTAGTAAAGGGGTGTGGCGGGCGGGTAATTTTTCTCTTGATACAACCGTGTAGCAATGCAAAGTGAACGAAGCGCACGGGTTTAGTGGTATTTGTAGTAAACTACCTGTTCATGCGCATTAGCTTGAGACCGGTTTAAAGTACGCCGGTACCCAGAAGATAAAGAAGAGCTACGAAACCAGTTATTCATCGATATTATTTTGCTTAGCAACCAATAACGTGAATTCTCGAAAAAAATAATATTACTTTTATTCAAAATAATTTACATTATATTAGTACTCTATAAAATTACAACTAAACCCTGCTTTATACCTTTTAATTACTAGATGATAAGATTTCATATTGTAATGTTGATATTTCAATATGTTACAAATCAAACAATTAAAATATTTACTAAATGAATACAAGGTTGGGTATTTATTGGCCGCTCAAAAACCAAGATGTACTTGACGGGGTATCTCGCCAAGTATGTGAATGAAGTAACCGGAAGGAGACCAGGCGCGTCTTGCTAAAATTGCAAACTACATGTATTACAATGAAACTCTGCACTGTCACATAATCTACACTCTCATAACGTGGTAGCAAAACCGGCTAAGTTCAACTAAACCTAACCCAGGACTGTCGAACACAACGAGGTAGCAATACTGACTAACTTAAACATAATGTGACAATGCACGGTAATTTCGGTGCCAGTAGTCACGGTATGATAGTTACCAGACAAGACCAGGTACCCGAGAATGACTGGTCAACACATACCAAAACCACTGCGTGAAGGAAAGCAGTAAATTGCATGCTAAATGGTTGATAACGCAATACAAAGCAATAAAAAGCAATACGCAATACAAAACTAGATTTCGCCAGGTACTATGGGCAAAACCTATTCAACTCTAGCCACATAACAACATAAAAGTAACCACATATGAGTAACACACGCCGAAAATACAGTGCTTTGTAAGTTCTCGCCAGCCAACAGATGTATTTTTATGAAACATATTTATTTCCAAATTATACTTATTAGTTTATTGTAAACTATTGTAAGCAGACACGCTTGATCACCTTCCGGTTTGTAGAATGTTCCGCCACAATAAATAGAAACCATTTATCCCCCAAAATTCTATTTAATTAAATGTTAAATTTATACAATGCTTGAACACGGAAGCTGGAAGTTTCAGCAATTTTGTTTTAAATTACAGACTTGTCCTACTTATATTAGCTTTCTAATTGAATCTCTTACATAATCTAGGTAGAATTCTAACCCTACGAGATTTAAATAAACGCCATCGTTTTTAAAAAAGGCTGTTTCTGCGTCAATACCGGGGCTTATGACGTCACGTTTCCTTGATTCCATTACTATTTTCCGCGCTATGCGGTTAAGGCGTTTTCTTTTCTTTTCAACTGGCCTTTTATCACCTAATGCCCCTTGCCAATTTTGTCTCTCTAATATATCTACTCAAACTATTGTTGTATTTGGGAATGCTTCACGTAAATAGTCTATCTCTGTCTCAATCATTCCTCTTAATTCACAAGCATTTTCATATACTAGGTCATTCCGCCTAAATTAATGTATATATTTTTGAATAGGGAGCTGAAAATAAGACCTGAGTTTCAAATGCATGTCTGAAACCTCTCCAACTGGCCACCAAGCGATAGAAAAGTTCGGGATACTAAGATTTGGTTTCCTAGTCATCTTTGCATGTTCGCCGGCCCAGAACGTGACAGAGTCACCGTGGACCCATACGTCTGAATAAAAATATCGTTTTCATTTATAGCTGGTAAAATGAATGAATGGAAATCTTACGTTTAGAATGGTAATTAATACTGTTGTGAAATAAAGTTGATTGTGATGTACCATTTATGACCTGCAGATTCACATCATGTTCGAACATAAAGATTAACACAGTTGGATGTCCATCTTCTAAGTTTCATTATGATTTCCGACGGGTATCCATTGGAAGCTAGGTCAGTAGCTCTATTAATCCTAAAACTGTGTGTTTTGTACTGTGCACCTAAAAAGAGTGTTTTACTGATGGCGTTTGCTAAGACTGAAGAAAATTGAGTCCTAGTTGTAACAAACCCATCCCGATGACAGAAAAGCGGGGCTTGGATGTTTGGCCTCACAGACAGAAATTCCTTAATTGCCTTAACTGGGCACAAATTACCAGTCTGTCTGAGCAACTTTAAGTTTACTGGTTTACCCCTTTGATTAGTTTTCAAGTGGTGTAACCGAATGATTACAAAGGAAGTGTGGAACGAGACATGGATCTTGATCCGCATCTGGGACTATTTTTCTGAATCTGTTCAACTGAAAACGAGACAGTGCATCACAGATTTCGTTCTGATGACCATGGACATAACAGGCTTTAATTAAGATATTTAATTTTAACACCGTAACATCAGTACTCGAACTAGGCACATGACTGCTTCTGATTTTGAAGTTAATTTGTTCAAAATTTGTACTACTGCTTGATTATCACAGTTGAATTTTTTTTATTGGTCAAATCTGCGCCCCAAATATACAATGCCGCTAGGATAGGAAACAGTTCTTAAACTGTTACATCTGCAGTAATACCCGACTTGTGCATGCTTTGGCCATTAGCGGGGGACCAGGACCTTAAAATATATGCCAAATCCAAAGTTTTCACCCACAGCATATCCGTAAACAGTTCGACATCTCATTCGAACCCAAAAGGGTCAGGAATACAGAAATACCTTTTAAATTTGCAAAAAAAGTAACCATATGCGATCTAAGATATTCTTTTTTAATTCAAACTTGATGATGAGGTTTCGTTAATCCACGTTTGCATTATCAAGCGGCGGATAAAGGTTTAAACCATATATTATGGGGCAACAAAAATCAGAAAACCTTTAAAAGTGATTGTATTTTTTTTAAAGCGGTTTGGTGAGAAAATTTCATTGATTTTTTGTATAAGCCTTTAAATTTTTAAAATTCAAAACGAGCTTTTGCTTAGAGTCAACTCCACCCCATAAAAAAAATAAGACTCTCTTGGGGCCCCTCTTTTTTTGCCCTCCACTAAAGTACACCTAACCTTTCTGGTTTCTTTTTTTGAAGTGCAGCGTCATGATGCTTTTGTTTTTTTCCCGTACAAAATTTCGTCCAAATAATGCAACAGTCCCCCCGGCGATTTCGTTTTGACAAAAAAATTAAAGAAATCTTGAAATCTTTCAAACGTATCAGCTGGGGGCACCAATGGAAGTGCTTTATAAAACAATTTTTATTCTCAAAAACGAAAGCCAACAATTAAAAATCATCGGTTTTATGGGTATAAGCCGGATGCACTTTTAAAAATCTTTTTGAAAAATTTTGCAGTTACGCCCAGGTCCTGATTTAATTTCACCACTTCTCAAAGTGAGATTTTGTCAGAACACAAAATGGGGGTTTTGTAAACTTTCCCGAATCTTCGGGCGGAAGAAAGTGATACCATTCGTATTCCCCTGATTTTCTTGAAACTAAACCCATGGGTGAAAAAGATTAAATTTGCATCGGTCTTTCATTGAAAGGGTAAGCCGCCCTCCTGCACGCTTTAATTTTTTTTGAAAGTGAATTTTATTATTTCCGTCAAGACAGGGAAGCTGACACCTAGTGCTTTTTAAAAACCTGCTAAAAAACCCACTTCTTTGTACAAAATTTTTGTTAAAGACCGAACATTGAGCTTTTTTTTTTTTTTCTTCTTCTTCAAAAAAGCGTAGAACGTATTTTTTTTTGGACCAAATCTTTTAAAAAGTATGTATGTTTATCTTTTTTAATCATACGTTTTTTATTTTTTGAATTTTGTTTGTGAATGCATTTTTTTTTGTATATGTATTTGTTATATTTTGCAATTTTTCTGGAAGCACTTTGACTGCACCTGCATAAAAAAGTGCTTTTAAAAAAAGTGGTATTTTTAATAATAATAAAAAAAAATAATTAATCGGGGGTTTAACAAAGTTGAAGTTAATTTTTTTTGAATCGCGTGCGGTATGTGGACCTGCATATTGTAACGGAAAACCATTCATAAATCATCTAATAAAAATTTCGCTTCAGTGACGTCATAGTTTCTTAAATGTTTTTTTCTTGGGCCTCCGTAACTGCCCTGTCTAAGAAAGGGTCTGACGCGAAAAAGATTTCACTGTGCGGGACAAAACTGTCCGCCACGTGAATAACCAGACTGGTTCATTACAAATGAACCTTGTTTAGTGCATGTGACCTCAGGATGGGGCCCCGAACATTTTGAGCGAACATGAGGAAATTTGCAGCTTTGCCAAACACAGTTGCCTCTATTAAAGTCTTGACACGTGTACCGACCTGCATTTGGTGTAATGTGGACAGGCTGTAATTGCATGCAGCGCCATCACAAGTCATTATTAATTTGTGACCAAGGGGATGGGGAAATTGCCTGACGGAGGCGATATTGTTCATCATACGTCCTCCACGAGAAACCGCCATTGCGTAAGGCACATTCTCTTATACTGAACATTTAGTGTAACATTTCGTACACTTTATCTGCATGTGTAGCTAAGTAAATGGATGTATAGATTATGAACGCGTTCGTCCATTTCTTTATGTTTGTATTTTTTTCTTTACATTCTTTGTTTGCTAATTCAATATGACTTTCCGAATTTAAGCGAAAAACGTTACCTGAACAAAATTCTGACTATTTTACTGCTCCTTTTAATAATAATGCTAGGTTCATCTTTGCATATCATTTGTTTTAATGAAGCCGGAACATGTTCGGCTAAGTCGTCATCTGCTAAGCGAACGATAGACAACATAGAATTATTGGACGGTACATTAAGTGCATTAAGTTACACTGAATACCTGAAAATTGTTGGTCAATAGAATTTGCGCCGCCACACCCTTGAAAATTATTTACATTATTTGAATCTCTATTGCGCGTAGAAGGAATAATTTGTGAATTTCTAATAATTTGTTCGAAATCAATAACATTGCACTTACCGGCGTCTGTTTGTAGCAACCTCTCATCTACAGCGTCCTCGAGGTTAGCCGCAGGCCTTTTCTGGCCACTGGTGCCTCTGACGTCCCCGTGACCTTGGTCACTTGCTCCTCTCTTCTCAAGTTACGCCGGGCATTCTGCATATTCAGCTCGTCGTCCTGCTCAACGGCTCTCCCTGCCTTTCCTGCTAAACGACTCTCTTCTGTCTCGGCATACGCCGAGCCTGTGCCTGTCTTCGGCGACCGCGTGGCATTTTTAAGTTTTTAGAGTCAAACTTGATAACTTGAATACAACTGTGTAGTATTATACATGTAAGTTTTCTCTTGATACAATCGTGTAGCAATGCAAAGTGAACGAAGCGCGCGGGTTTAGCGGTATTAATAGTTAATTACCTGTCCATGCGTATTAGCTTGAGACCGGTTTAAAGTGCGCCGGTACCCAGAAGATAAGGAAGAGCTACGGAACCAGTTATTCATCGATATTATTATGCTTAGCACTAAATAACGTGAATTCTCGAAAATAAATATAATTATTTTTATTCAAAATAATTTACATTATTACAAAAATATCATACTGTGACAGAAATATTTAATCTCCATGAGTTGTTAGGTCAAGATAAATATTTGCTTTCACAAATGACTAATGAGCGGTTGAATTCAATAAGAAAATAGTTGTTGCCTTAGAATTTGACCGAAGTCTGCAAAAATGATATATCTCTTATTCTAACAAAAAGACAATTATTCATTGACATTGTACCTACTTGCATATGTATACTTATCATTATTTAGATGGGTTTTGACTACTGAGACATAATTTAATCTTTTCTAATTGCTTTTTCCCCAAGACGATTTTTATGTTTAGCCATATCGTCGTTCCTGCAATACAGCTTACAAAATGGGTGAATTAGTCCTCTGATGGTATTTGTACAGAGAAATGTTTCAACTGTTTACCAATTACATGTAGTAAGCTATTTTCAATTATCTGCTTTCAGTGTCGGTTTACACATGCACGCTAATGATGCTTAGTTTTAAGGTATAATAGCACAAAGACCAGTAGTTTCCAATGCAGGTCTATTGTCCGTTCCGTACCGTTTCTTATCACTGAAAGCTCACGATCGTTATTCTCTGTAATTGTTATATTTGATTTTTAAAGTCTGTACAAGATTTTGTTAACACCGAGACAAGAAATCACTTCGCTTCGTCCCGAACGACTCTGGAAACAATAAGGATTACATTTTGAAACTAAAATTATCAGGCAAGTTCCAATACATATGACTTAAAAAGGACAAAATGATATCCCTCCTTTTTTCATATTTTCTTCAACATTTATGAAACCAATGCAAACATGGAATCAGGAATCATGATACAAGCTTACACATCAAGTTCAAAAACTTTACCTTTTACTTGTTTGACTTTCTGCACTTAGAAAACGACACTACCTTAAAATATTCTTAATTCTATGTGTAAAGTGTACTAAAAACTTCACACACACCATTGGGATCAAAATACAATTTACAAATCGAGACCAGTAACTCTGCCTTTTACGTTGACAAAATTATTTCCTTTTAACATAAAAAATTATGTAGCTCTGCAAGTATACATAAAGTCCCGTAACACTCTCTGATTTTTTTTTCCAAAATTTTCTCCTTTCATTATTGTACTTTAGTAGTTCTGTACGTTTGATAAACCGGAAGTAAAATAAGTATGGCGTCAATACACATGTATACGGAAATCCAAATAAAATGTTTTAAAATTATTACAAAATTGCTACCCGTTAGTTAATTTATTAAAACGGACCATTTTTTTTAAAGATAAAAAGATGATATTAAAACGTTTGAAAAGTTATATGTTATAAATAATAGGATTTAGATTTAAAACCAGTTAGTAAAGTGCGCTGGAACCAGACCAGAAAGAAAGTTCCACTGTTCAAGTAATACCCTAGCCCTAGGTAAACTATAAGAAACATGGCTACAAACGGGAAAATATACTAACAAGTTTTAATTGCGTACTTTACCCGCCTAAAACGCGGAGTTTGGTACATGTGTACTGTAGTTATTGAACTAGTAGTAATTTATTATCAAGTGTGTACCCGTCACATTCCTTCAATGTTTCTCATCTCAGCGAAACAACATTTTTCTTATTGGCAAATGTAAAAGTGTATATCAGTCCGTGTACGCTAAAATGTGTATATGTAGCATACATGTAACTGTGCAATGGGATATACATGTAAATGTGTACTCACGTATGACAAATTCAAACTGAATATTTAGATGAATTTCATTCGTCATTTTTAGTTTTATTGTAAAACTCTGAATATTTTGCATTCTGTCTTTCTTTGCTTACATTTTGCCTATTTGTAACATGTGCACATTTCAGTGGTCTTTAGACCGAATGTTCATAAAGGAAGTTCACACAAGTTTTTTCTGCAATATGAAATACTGAAAAAATATGACTGCTGCACGGTGGAGGATAAGCTTGGTATTTTAGGTGAAAAACATCCCACTGAATTGTGTAAGTGCATTTACCCGTTAATATCCATGGTTCTTATAGTTTAGTATGCAAAAAGTCACCATGAAATTCTGAAACGACTTTCTGGTCTCCTGTTTCATAATAACCTTCTACCCTAAAAGGTCCAATTATCTTTTCATCCCCATTTCTAGCATGTAGTATAGGAATACCAAGAGCATGGGACTGGTATTAAACCTATAGTAAAACTTTTATAAATTTAGCCTGTTCAGGAGCCATGGGCAAAAGTAATGGAATCAATCATTTTAATTTTACAACTAGGAACTATCAAAGACATGACTTTGGCACCATTAGGTATATTGTATCAGAGCTGGAACGATAGCATTTTTGTATAAATATTTGTTAAAATGGTATGAGTCATAACGCTTGAAATCGTGACAAATGACGGTAGCATTGAAAATAAATAATTAATATAAATTCACACAAGTGATGGCTCTTTAAACTTTTTCCGCGAGCTAATATGGCAAAGCTGTTGGCTTGGAATCATTTTCTCTACAGTGAAGAAAAACGTCATCCGATTGCTCAAAATCGAAAGTCAATATGTAGATAGGAAAAATTAATAATTGATTTTTAATATTTTTAAAAGATAAATTTTAGAAAGAAATGGGAAAAGTTTGCCATTAATATTAATGAAATTACAAACTGATATTCTCTTAAATATGTATCAGACTTTTAAATATTTTATATGGACTAAATTCGAGAGGTCCGTTAACATAAATCTGACGAACCACTATCTTCGTACCAACTAGAAAAAAATCTGTTGGTTGCAATAAAGTATTTTATGAAAGTTAATTTTAACAACATCATTTCAAAATTTCACTTTTATAGAACCGTTATTGCAAGAATTATGCTCTCAAATGCATAGAATAGGCAAATTTATCATTGATTTGGGTGTCATACGACATTAGTTTTCTTATTTCTATTATTATTAGGTTATTTAACATTGTTCTGTACAATACGGAGATATATTTGGACGAGTACCCAGCTGAGAAAACCATATTGGACGAGCCGCTAGGCGAGTTCAATATGGTTGTCTCAACTGGGTATGAGTCCAAATATATCTCGTATTGTACAGTACAATGTTAAATAACCTTTTTATTCTATATCTATTTTATCTTACTATAATAATAGTTTAAATTAAAAATGTTTCACTGAATATTGTATTCCTGCCTTTTCTAGTTTTTCCCAGCTTGGTACGAGTGCAAATATATATTATACAGAACAATGTTAGACCTTAAATAACCTTTTTATTCTATACTTATTTCATACGTAATATACGTAATTCATTGAATGTTGTTTTTTTCTGCGTATCATTATTAAAAAAAAAGTTTATGGTGCAACCTCCCTACAACAGCCATTTGGCGATTTGGGTGGTAATAATACTTGGCTGAGATATTATGCCCACCGACATTGTCAGCAAGTTTGGTGAAGATCGGATGAAAACTGTTCGACTTAGAAGAGCGGACAAGGTTAAATTCCTCGTTTTTCGAGTAATTCAAGGACTATAATCAAAGAGTGCCTGGTACAATTTGGCTGGTTATCGAAATTGGCCGAGATGTAATGCCCACAAACATTGTCAGCAAGTTTGGTGAAGATCCGACGAAAACTGAATTATAGAGCAGACATGTTTTGGATGCTGACCGCCCGTCCGTTGCCATTCATAATCTTCTCCATTTTGTTTCTTAACCGTTAAATTAAAACTGCTGAGGTAGCTATTCAGACAGTCAGGGCTGATACCAATTTCTAGGTTTCGTCCGGAACGGATTCTTTTAGCGACTTTTCAAATATTCCAACATCTGATGATCCTTTTTACTGTATTTTTAAGTTTTTGATTATTAACGAACGTTTTAATATCTAAATCAGATAGCATTGTTATCCTTGAATAATTTTTGTGTGTTGTAAACAAAAAAAAACTCAAATTAAATCCAGATTTCAAGACGAATAATCAAACTATGTACATAGAGCGCCTACTTCATCCTATTTACATTCGGAACATTTTCACGCGTTTCGGGCTTTATCGTATTTTTAACATGGGACTGCTGAACCGTCCAAATACAGAAAATACAGGATTTTTTGTACGCGCGTGCGTCCAAATACAGAAAATACAGGGTTTTTGTACGCACGTGCATCCAAATACTGTAATATATTGTACGGTCACGTGTTACAAATGAACGTTCGCGATTGGATAGATGAAATAGGTATAGAATAATTTCTTATAAAAAAAAGCTACTCAAGTTGTACTCAATTTATGTTATTCGACTAATCTATGATGTAATGAGCTGCACACAAGAACAAAATATCCCAGAAATGCTACTTTTGGTTGATTTTGCAACAGCGTTTGATTCTGTATCATGGAAATTTATGTTTAATGTAGATCTACTAGGAGTTTTCAATTTCGGTGGTGATTTTCTGAAATGGAATCAAGTATTTTACAAAAATATTCAGTTTTGTGTAACTGTAAATGGTCACCTATCTGAATGGTTCTATGTACTTCGTGGCTGTCGCTAAGCCGATCCTTTGTCTCTTTATCTATTCATCCTCTGTGCTGAAATACTTTCTCTTTTAATAACAAAACAAAAAAAAACGTAAAAGGTATTTGAATATTCAATCAGTTTTTTACTGTTACATTAGCTCGATTGTTCCGCAAAGTCACTCAGAAATACTATAAACGTGTTTTAGTTATATGCAGAAAATTCAGGCCTCCATGTAAATGTGGATAAAAACTAAAGCAGTTTGGACAGGCGCTTTAAAGAACAATGATAACTGTATTTGTCCAGATTTGTCTCTGCAGTGGGAAAGTACCTTTAAGTTGTTGGGAGTAAATCTTACAACAGACATAGAGGAGATTGTACATATGAATTTTGGCCCACATATTGAAGAAATTACATCTCTATTGACAATTTGGTCTAAAAGGGTTTTAACTCCTATTCGAAAACATTTGGTTTTGAAAACATTAACACTAACAAATATTAATCATCTTTTTGCTAGTCTTCCTACCCCTCACGTGATATAATTAAGGAAATAGATAATATAATATTTAAGTTTTTGTGGAATAATAACCCTAATAAGGTAAAACGAGATACAATAAACAACACTTAAAGAGAGGAGTATTACGAGTAATTGATATTGAAAAGTTCATATTGGCCACGATAAGTTCAGGGTTTAGAAGGTATTTGACCAGTAACTACACTTATTATAATTTGATTAGTAGTATGTATCCATCGATTCACTCTATTGAAAAATGGCACACACTTTTGTTTTACAGAAGAAAGTTTCAGAATGAAAAATCCAGTTTGGACAGATGTTTTCTCAGGAATACACGAATTACTTTATGTTAATACTCAAGCAAGTTGGGAAGATTTTCTATCAGAACTCATTTAATAGTCATAAATTTGATATAGGCAGAAAGCCATTTTATTTTAGAAATTTCATTTGTAAAGGTGTTTTTTAGTAAACGTCTTAATGGGCAAAGACGGAAATCTGCTTTCCTTAGATGTGTTTCAAGAAATATATAAAATAGAAGGAAAAAACCTTTTTGCTATATTATAGCATCGTAGCTGCACTCTGAGCTTATTTACAAACCTTACATGTTTCACATAAAGCAAAGAAGGCAAACATCCCATTACAGTCTCTTTTGTCTAAAATTATTCTTAAACAAAAACAGGGATGTAGGATTATGCACGATACATTTGTCGTAACGAAACACAAACCAATATCTCAGCAAAAATGGACAGATGAGATAAATCTTGAACGATGTACAATTTACCTTTTAAAGATACAACAGATCCAAAACTACTGTAGTTACAGTATGGAATCAATCTCAGAATTTTAGGAACTAACCATCTTTGTTTCAAAACGGGTATTGTACATGATAACAAATGCTCCTTTTGTCATAGAGCTACAAAAACTATTTTGCATCCTTTTATGAGTGTCCATTTTAACCAAATTCTGGTTAAATGTTCATCAATTACATTAGATGCAAACTGGAAAAATACCGATATTTTATTCGGTAACAGATTATTTCCAGATGTACTTAACACTTATTGCATGTAAATCATATAATTATTCATTTAAAATGAAAACTGCTTTGCCAAACTTAGAAGGATTGAAAAAGAATATCAAATACTTATTTAAAGTTTACAAATAAATACAATGCAGTTAAAACCTTAAAGTTTCAAAATTTCGAAAGTCAATGGAGAGATTTCCTCCCTTTGATAAGTTAGAAATTCTTTGAAACAGAAATTATTGCTGTCGCTATTGTACCAGATTTATATAAATTTTCTTTCTATGCTACCTTTTATACTTCTATATATATCATAAGATTGAAAGCCAAAGAGCTTCTATTTCATTTGTATCAAGTTAAAAATTGTTTGGAGCCCACTCACTCCAGAAAGATACCCGGTCACACAGATAGAAAACTCACTTAACCCCTTTCCCTTTCTATTTTTCATATATCCTATGTTATTTTCCTTGAGCATCGCGTTCAAAGTATTACAGTAGCAACTAATAAATTAAATATTGTCTTACAAACTAGATTCTGTTATTTTATTTATTGTTTTGTCTTTAACTAGATAAATAGTTCTATTGTCATGATTAAGCTATAGAAAATAAAAATCGGTGTACTGTATACATGTAATCTAATCACCGGCAAAATATATTTACTTAATACACAATCTTCGCATTGGATTTGTTAAATCAGAAAAGGCACGACCAAACTGTTATTAAGAATATAAAACATTATTATAAAGGTATTTAAAAAAATTAAGAATGAAAATAACAAAGTATGTTTTATATCAATTTCTTTGCATTTTATCTGCTACCCCCACGCCCCCCACACAACGTGATTTTAAGGCAGTCTTACAAAAGGAAGAAACTCAGTCAGAAAAAATGTATCATTAATAACAGCTTTTATCTCCCTTCAGTTACCTTGTTCTGTCTTTAAGTCTTTAAGCAAGGCAGTCCATAATATTAGATAGTACAGTTTTCGTTAATTTACTAATTTGCATATTCATGAATATTAATGAAAATGTTACAAAGTGACAATTTTTTTTTAAAGAATTATATTGTCTAAGTATCAAATCAATTTAAATGCGACAGACAGCTTTGATCTTGTCTTAACGTCTCTCGGGGTGTTTTAATATATCATTTTGTTACTCTTATTTTATTTTTGTAGTCAAACCTGGATGTGCTCAGCTAATTTGAATAAAATGAACCAGTGTCACAAACAATGAATAAAATTCTGATACCACTCAAACTGAATAAAATGATATAATTAATTGTTATTAATGAAATAACAAGTTTTATGTAGTCTATAATGTTCGAAGACATTGCGTTAACATTTCATTGAAGGAATGATAAAAATGTGTTCATTACACATGTTACGTTACCCTTTCTACAACCTTATTGTATTGCATCAATTATTTATAAAGATAGTCTAGAAACATAATTAATATTACTTATTTTGTACTATAATAATACAATATGCTTCTTTATTTGTCAGGCAGTGTGAATTTTTTTCCGTAACACACTTAAATATACGATACCACTACCTTTGCTTTGTTAAAAGATATTTACGAAGAAACTGAATCCAATATTTCACATACTGTTTTATTTAAACTGTAAGTGGTAAGTTTTAAGAAGGTTTTCCTCAGTTGTTTAACATGGAATTTCAATAAAACATACAATAATATCCATCTTTGCGTTCATAACAATAATATAATTATATAATATCATACAGGTGATTTGTGCAGTTGTCTGTGAGTAAAAATCAAGTTTTTTGAAAGGTATGTTTATTTTTTTTAAATTTTAGAAATAGTAGCATTATAAGAACATATAAAAAACCAACCTTAGCTCGATAAGACTATGAGCCAGAAGGGGTTTTGCTCGCCCCCCCCCCCCCCGGGGGAATTTTGTGGACCATATTTTTTTGAAACTCCAATGTGTGGTGAACATTTTGGCATAAAGTTTGCAACTGGCGAGTGGGGCTTTTCTCCGTAACAACGCCTTAAAATACGTTACCCTCAAAATCACTAATTTTTTCATCAATTTTTACAGACAAATGGTACCATAATGTTAGTAATTCATTTCAAGTTTGCATATTTTATTTCAAGGTGTACACTAGATGCTGCCTGCAATTTGATTAAATTTCAATGTCTAAAATGTGATGTTAAAGAAGAAAAATATCGGAAAAAGATAGGTTACCCTAAAAAACCAAACATTTTTGGCATAAAGTTTTTACTGCAAATTTAGATGACCAGGTAATTAAAAATTGAAGTTACTATTAAAAAGTTCAAAGATCAGCAAAAATAATGATATATAGATTACTAGTAAAGGTTAAGGGAAAGCATACTTTTAGCGATTCTTAAAATGTAACGTCATTCTTCCAAAATATGCTATTTTCAATCATACCTAATTCAAACATGTTTTTCATAAAAATGTTCTATCAATTTTATATTGACATTCTTTAGTTACATGTAATACAACTATATACTTTTTTATCAACAAACCTCTAACATGTAAGATGTATTACATTGAATTCTACATTACATTTTACGTTACCAAACATACAAATTATATTGTATGTCTCCAGTTTCTTTAAAACATACTTTATCATTTAAAAAATAAAATAAAAAACAATATAATTCTGTTCTCAACAGTATAGTTTTGCATTTCAAACCGAAGGTTTAACTTAAAACACATGTATTAATATATATCAAATTAAGTTACAATTTACGTTACCGAACGCACTAACTATATCTCTTGTGTTGTGTTACCTTAAATATACTTTAGCACTTAGAAAAAGCATATTTACAATTCATTCAAAATATGTTTTAAAATAGTTTTGCATTTTAACTTTAAGCCCATGTATTTAAAAAACAATCTACGTTACAATTTACGATACCTAACATAAGTTATACATCTTCATGTATTCTGTATTTTGAACATACTTTATCTTTGAAAAATAGCAAACTTACAATGATTTTTTTTGTTTTAAATATTTTGCTTTCAATTCTAAACACATACATTTAACAATCAAACTGTGAAACTAGAACCTAATTTACATGGTCCATGATTACACCTTCACGAGAACACTTCATACCCAAAATAAAAAAATTAAAATATATATATTTAGCTATTTAAGCACATTGTAGTGACATACTTTTAATATATACAAACAGACATTGCCCGAAACAGTGCTCTATAATGATGCTAAATTTGAAACAGGCATATAAAGATATTTATAAATCTTGTACATGTTTATGCACACAAATGTTACATTTTATTAACTGCTGTATGTTGTAACTGTGATTGTTTTGAATGTACAATAGATTCATTCATCAACATAGACTTCATCCAACATGTTGTCAATTTCAACTGTATCCTTAAGTAGATATACCATGTACATGTATTCTGTGGAGCCGGTATCCAGTAATGGTCATGACTGGAATACTCTGACTTTCTTTAATACTGTCTGTATATATTGATGGTAGTTCAATATGACAATTATAGGAACTTCCTCAAAATAGGTTATTCTGTAAGTGAAATTAATGTAACTCTAGTATGTAAAGTGCAAAATGGGACATTAGACTGCCCAGTCTGAAGGCAAGTTCTTACAAAACTAATAACACTTTTGATGGCAAATATGGGACTTTAAACTTTTATGGGTGAAGGCCGTTACCCCTTGATTATGCCAGACAGAGGCCCTATTTGATTTCCAGTCATTTGAACCTCAACTGGTTTCTAAAGAACCTAAGGTCGGAGACAAATAATATTGGGGAACATTGTTACAAAAAGTCAAGCCACTTGTGTGAAGTTCGGAGGCCACTTCCTTCCAAAAGTTTGTGGACCTCATGCTAGCAACCCCATTCAACATTAAAAGCTCGCTAGAGTATTGCCCTTCAATCACACTGGGCAGTTGCCTTTAATAATGTTGGGTACCAAAGTTAATCTATCATTGGATTGTCTAGGTCATGAGGGCGTACATGCCTGGTGGTTGCCACCACTAGAAAACTTGTCATTGTATTTGGTACCACCTTCTCTAACAGGGTTCCAACTTCCTGAATTTAAGCTATGTGCATGTACATCAAGTCCATCTCCATGACAGCAACTATGGAACAAACATATATTGAGCAACACTTGTCCTGCGTCGCAAACTGCAGTGTCGTTGTTTGGGGATCTGTGTCCTTTACGTCCATTTTACTAATTCCTTCATTTCAAGATTAGTAGTTTACACTACCCTTACTGTGCACATTTCGGGGGAAAGGGTTGGGTTATGTCAACAATTACCGTATGGACCTTGCTCCTGACACTATGGCTTTACACAATTATGGAACATCAACTTGGAGGGGCTGGGTCTATATAGGATGTGTTCAGGTCTCGTGTTCTGATGGATAGACCAGCAGGGGCACGTTGTGCCAGAGTCTCAATTATGGGTCTAGTTTCGGCTTGCTAACCCTTACTGAGTTAGTGGACGTGTGGATTTGGTTAAGTGGCGGCAAGATCAATTTATCTCCAGTGTGAGACTGCAGTCTCTAAAACTGATGGTAGATATGGCTGTGCAGCCTTTATTTAACCAAAACATCCTTTGTACTTGGGTTAAAACACATGTCCCTTCCAGATGGGAATTGGTATTTCGGGTCCTGTCGCGGGACCTGTCTGATTTAAGCAATAGAGATTCTTGGGCTAGAGGCCTTAGGAAAGGGACTACGGGTCTTGGATCATTTACTTTGAATCCTCTTTTAGATATGTGTCAGCAGAGGCAAAGCCAAGTCCGGCAATAGACGCAGAAACTGTGTCCATCTGTTTGAAGTCTTCCCAGCTTCCTGGGCATCTCAGGTTTGTCCTTGTGAAAGATGCAGAAACTATTTCCATCCGTCCTCCAAACTTTCAAGAAAACCCAAGTTTCTCAGATTTGTACGTTTTGCTAGATATCTTGACTGTGTTTTAGAAATTTAGGTCAGAATGGGTATTCCGTAGTACACATTAGTATGGTATGATAGTCCCATTCCTGGGTATTCCAGCACGATAATAATTTGGTACATTTCTCCGTGCAACCCAGGAGTTTATGAACTAATGCAATATGTGTATCACCTGGCATACATTAGTGTTAGTATTATGGTCCTTGCTCTGGGTATCCCAGGGCCTTAATAATTTGGTGTTTTTCTAGGCATCCTGGAAGTTTATGAACATGGGTCAGGGTATCCCATGACCTTAATTTTTGTTATTATAAGATATGTGTGGAATAACTGCTTCAATATCGTAATTAACCGTCCAAGGGGAATCTCGTCTGTTTTAAGGTCACACTTATTCTTCAGAGGTCATACCTTAGGACTAATATTGATTCGCATTGCGGAGTTCATGTTATTTAATTATACTAATGATAATTATAATATGCAGTCATACTTATACATTCAAAGAGCTATATATTCTTAATATACATTTAAATAATATTGTCTAATGAATTATAAAATCTATATACATTTATTTGATAATGTTGTTCATGTCTGTTGATGTTTATTTATAGTCCAATGTATACATTTTTATGCCCCCCGAAGGGAGGCATATTAGTTTTCAACTGTCCGAAGGGTGGCATATTAGTTTTCAACTGTCCGTCCGTTCGTTAGTTCGTTGTCACAACGTTAACTTTTTGCATGAAGGCACTTTACTCGCGAACCACTGCACCCAGGACCTTCAAACTTCACATGCTGATAGTACTTATTGAGTACACGACGGGGGCATTTGTCACCATTAGTTACAGCTCTTGTTTTAAAATCCTAACCATATAGGTAATACCAAAATTTTAAATATTTTTTCTTTAACATATATAGTCATATTTCGGAAAGGTAACGTATTATACGTGACATATTGAATAAGTTAACTCATTGGGCAGTTTTATTTTTATAAAAATCTAATTATTGAACTGTGTATTGGCCATTATCTTTATTTTACAACTTAAAAAATCATCATATTTGTTGATATATTTTTATGTTCTAGTAATTTCAAAAAGAGTAACGTAAGTTACGGATAATACATAAAAGGTATGAACATATGATAATTTCAATTTTAAATACATAAACATATGTAAATGTCTTGTTTATTATGATTAATTGTACAATTGGCATGTTTATAATAATAAATTAACATAAATGGTGAATTAAATGAAAATTGGCATGGTAACGTATTTTAAATCTCCGTAACTCGTTAAAGCCCCAACGGAAACTTGCAAACTTATGTCTGTGAATGCCAACTACCATAAGATTTAAGGAAATCATAGTGTTGAAAATTCCCCCTGTGGGGAGCAGGGTCAATTGTCAGCTCAAGGTCTAGGTAGGATGAATCATAAGGTCTTGAGTCAGGTATCTGGATGAGACATTTGCTCTCCATGACGATTCAATAAAGACACTGTGTCTGAATCAATAGACTTACACCTGTATAATACGGAGAACTAGACAAGGACTAAATTGCATTATGTGATGGAATATTATTGGGTATACCGGAACATTAAGAGAAACACCACTAAGCGAAGCTATGCATCAATCATAACAAATAAAGTTTTATTATCAATTAAGTTACATACCAAAGGTTATGACAAACCCATGGCCCGTCTTTGTCAAAACTTCAAACTGTAGTAAGAAACTCGGGAACATGATACAAATTGCTTCAGAATCAAAGCGTAATCAAATATTATTTATAAGAATAAAGTGATTTTTGAGAATCTATGATCTTCTCCAATCAGCTGCTTTTTATTTTATAAAAAAAATGTTTCATAAAGCAACATACTATTCATAACAGCTGACCAACAAGAGAGCTCTATTGCGTAATATTAAAGTGAAAATATCGTAATATCAAATCTTAAACATGCAGAATGTGATTTCCTTGTAACAATGCTGCCTCAAATTGTGTGCAGTTCATATTTTTCGGACATTTAATTTAATTTTAGATTTAGATTTTAACTAATCCATGCAGTTTTACTATTACAGAACACTGTTTAAGCTAGTGCTAGGGGTGTGAGAGCAATTTCTCATTTCATTACATCTAACGAACAGACAATCAAATCAAATCAGCTGTTGTTTTGCTGGTTGTATTGTTATGCTTCACAGAAAAGTCTTTAAGTGCCATGTGATGTTTATAAAAAGTCTCCTCGTACCCGATTTCAGATTGGTAGATTTTCTGGCCCATTTGGACCATGTTTACTAAAACAGAATTTCTCTTAAGCCGGTGTTGGTGTGGTGGGGGGACGTAAGGTGTGTTTCACACTCCATTACTTCTCATAAACAGACTTAATTTAACTGCTAAGTTTGCTATTTATTTGCGTTCTTTGCTTCTAAAGGATCTTCGTAAAATCAATAGTAACATGTTTTCATCAAGTGTCGTTCAGAAGGAACTCAGTATCTTCCTAGAAGTTTTGAATAGCATTATGTAATTGTTTTTTTTAACCATCTTGGTTTTCAAACACTTAATATTGTTCACATTCTTGAAGCTTTTTACAATTTCATCAGTTTAAATTTAAACATTACTTAATGTACCTGAATATTTCCTTTTGTTTTTTAGTTTTTGTTCAATGCTGCTTTTCAACAGTGAATGATTTATTTATAAGCCCATAAATATCTCAATACAATGGATGTTTTTTTTCAAACTCAAAAACAAATGCTTTGTTTTTCACATAAAAAACTGCATAGATACACTTCACAACGAGATGAATATTCCATTATAAAAACATTTTTCACTATAGGCAGCCCCATATTGTAACCCTATTATTAGTGCAGAGATTTTTACATAATTCATTTATACAGAATATATACATAAAAATACATAATCAATGTAACATGTTATTATTGACAACAATATTGAAACCATCAAATAAAAGATCATCATAATTAAGAAACTGATATAAGTATAATTAAACTGACAGATGCATTATTTCAAACTGAAAAATGAAATTGAATGTGTAATGAATGTTTCAGTTGATTTCTTAACAAAAGTAAAGAAAGAATGTTAGAATTAATACTTCAAAGTTTTAACAAATCAATGATATCATAATATTAATAACAATGATTCAAATTTCGTCCTACTTCTTTGTAAATACAAGATACAGTGGTTACATATTTTAAGGCGCAGTTATGGAAAAATCTCATTGCTTGAAAAGTATGGAGCTATACTATTTTGTAAGAGTATTTAATTACTTGATAACTAAATGTCCCTCTACTATTGTCTGAGAAAAAACAACAACGATACAATAAAACAAGATCCCTGGAATGGTAACGTAACATGTGTAAAGTATGTAACAAACAGATTCCTCCTTCAAATAAGTATTTACACTGTATTTTCATATGACATAGCTCAAATTACACAAGTTTATTGATTACAGTTCATTTCATCATGTTGTTCAGTTTTAGTTATATCTAGTTTCCAGAAATGTCTGTTTAAGCATAGTTTAATTTATGCAAATTAGCTAATCTACCTAATGCAGAAAAAAATAATTTACCTTCAGAGTAACAAAATACTATTCTAGAAAACCCTGAGAGACATTAAGACCAGATCAAAACTGTCTGACCTTAATTTTCTAAATAAAACAAGGTTATTGAAATTTTAACGTAACATGTGTAAAGTATGTTACATACCAATTTCTCCTTCAGAAATGTGTTTGAAATATATTTCCAAACAATATAGCTCACATAAATGTTATTTTATTGATAACAACTAATTATATCTTTTTATTAAATTTTAGTGGTATTTTGTGTCCTGAGACGTTGGTTGTAGTAGTAGTTAATTTAATGCAAATTAGCTAAACATACCTATTTTAGAGTAAACATTTTACATCAGTGTTACAAAATACTATTTAAGAAAAACTGAGAGACTTTCAGAACAGATCAAAACTCTTTGGTACATCTAAATTTATTCAAAACTTAGACAATATTATTTTCAAATAAAATTTTGTAATATACACTTTAATATTCATGAATATACAAATTAGTTAATTCACATAAAATACTGCTATTTTAAGGCAAATGTCTTAGCTACCATTTTTATTGTTTTATGACCAAAACTTACCAAGATGTGACAGATTATCATCTATATAGTTGTCAGTTGTCCCTTCCAAAAATGAACGGTTGCCATGAAAACAGTTAAATCATATATAGTTCAAAATAATTTTTTCATGGGAAATATTTTATTTTGAAAGAGTTGGCCCTGCCGAACAATTTGGTACCTGTGAAAAAATGTCTAGGGGGATGCATGGTAGACCTTAGTTGCCCCCCCCCCCCCCCCCACCTATGAATGATATATTATTTGAAAATATGTAAAAGGAGTTCTCTTGAAATAAAATATAAATTACAAAAAAAAATCTGTTATTCGTATTTAAAACTACAGTCAAATCTCGAACTCTTGGTTTCGGTTATTTCGATATTTCGATATTTCGATTTTCCGGTTCCGAATTTTTCCTTCTTATTTCAAATAAATCAATTACGGATATGTTGGGTTTTTCTATTTCTATCTTTTCGATATATCGACTAAATTTCCAATCCCAGACTTTAAAGTTTTACATCGGGTATCACGAGCGGACATCAATAGTCTGCTAAACGAGGTACGAAAACTACATGCGCTTGTATTTGCTTAATTATCGTCTGGTGCCGGAGGTGCAAAAAAAAACAACAACAAAAAAACAACAAAATAAAAAGCATGCGCTGTTATTCACTCAATGACTACGACCCGAAACCAGTTAACCTATGTGTCAGTAATTGTTTGGTTGCAGCGTAAGCTGTGTTACTTGCGGATTGAGTAATTCATATTGAATTGTGTCAAAACTGAGTGAATTTAATTTAAGGGGTCCGTGCAAAAAGTTACCTATCTCCATTTAGTAAAAATGTTGGGAAAACACGTTTTTTTTTTGTAAAAATTCGGTAAAATGTGATATTTCCAAAAAATATCACAACTATAGATTGTGTATTTTGCACAATTTATATCAATTTTGTAACAAAAATTCTTAACCTTATTAATTTCACATACCTGATGACTTTTGAAATTATTGATATAGTCTATTTACATCAGGTTTGAGGTCTTTTTATTATCCGAAACAGCCATCAAAGCCCTGAACTCTCTGATATTTACTCATTGTCACGTTAGACCCAATGTTGCATATATACATAAAATACCTTTTCTGCATCTTAAACAGAAGAAGACGCTGCTAGTGAAGTTGATCAGATGCGGAATGTTCGTTTTTATGCCACAAATGGAGATAGGTACCTTTTTGCACGGACCCCTTCAATTGCATTTAATAGCACCAAGAAATGAAGATTTCGTCCAATTAATATCGTGTCTTCGTTTCTGACACATCAGATAGTCTTCACGAATTATCACAAAAACAGATTAGATATATCTCTCAATATTAAACTGCTGAGTCATATCGAAGGGCGGGAGTCAAGAACTTGTCCAAATGCTGGTCGAGCAACTGAGAGAAGATCCCGGTGACCAAGCTGGGGGAGTTTTGAGTAGGCAAACACCGAAAGTTCTAGAGAAGGACATGCGCTTGTACAAATATACATTTTTATTTCTGAAAAACGTGTTTTTTATCAAGACAAAACATCATTACCCCATCTACCGACCTAAGTTGACCTGACTTCAGTTATCTCGATTTTTCGATATCTCGAAATTATTTCTTTAGTCCCGAAGAAATAGAGATATCGAGATTTGACTGTCCCTGGTGCGAAACCTTAAAAAATCTGGATTAAACCAACTTTCGGGGAAAATCTCAACTTTGCCATTAAATGAAAATGATATACCAAATTTCTTCTACAAAGGTGTTTATTATTAAGTACCAGTTTTACTTGTGGTGAAGCAATGTTCGAATTTTCATCATATGCTAAAAAGTACGTAATGAATACTATTTTCAACGTAAAAGTATAATATCAATGTGTAACATTTTTACCAGTGCTTCTTTAGAGACTACTATTTTCTCAAAGTTCTATCAACAGGCAATCCACAGATACCGAAAAGACACATTTCAATGAAACCATAGTCATGTCAGTGACTGAAACACGTGATTAAAACATTAATATTGGGCAGACAGACATTAGGACATACCTATTATTAACTTTCATTTTACCCAGCACTTTCGGCAAAATCTTGGAAGCACATAACGTTGCTTTACAATAAAGCATTGATGAAGCATATATCGGGGTGAAAATGGCCTTTACTAGGCGTAAAATCAAGTAGTGAATTGTTCCGTTGTAAATCGATTAAAAGTTTTGCCTTATTTCATATTAATTTCAGACGGGCAATTATTTGAGCGTTTTTTTAAAGGATTAATTGTTAATATTTACGCATACATGAGTGCAGATTATAAGTGAATACAATTCGTTACGGTACAGTGGTTTCGCTCAGAATAGTGTCTTTAAAAATTCAAATAAAACCTTAGCTAAAACGTTTCAGCAAATCTATTTATGTATAAATTGAAATTTTATCCACATTTACCAATTCCATTTGGCACCACTTCAATGCCTTATTTTTAAAATAGGTCAATCTTTACAAGTTTTGCAAGTAAATTGCTTAAATTAATAAATTCCGTCACGCTACACAATTTTGCAATTAATATCGTCTTTGTCCCGATATTTGAAAGATAATAAATTTTGGAACTGAACAAGAAATAAAAAAAAGTTATGACAAGTACAACGAAATTCTCCTCTGATAAAATTACATAAAGATCGGCCTTTTGTTAAGTACCATATGCAGCGATGGGTTTTACATCATATTTGTAATACTATGTTATAATACCCCAGCAAAAAAGGACGTTTAATTTACGTTGTACCGATGTTGGACCCCGACGTTTGATCAGCGGATTATAGTTGGATTTGAAAGTTTTTAGACGTCTTTATACGACGTCGATACAACGTCGATAATCAAATCAATACCCAACCATGATACAACCTTAACCCAACCACACTCCAGTCAAAAACCAATATGTTATCGACTGCATTCTACCCTTAATTTAACTATTCTAGGCATTGAATTTCTGCCGTTTAAATGTTGGAATCTTACTTGTGACCCAGCATATTATCAACAAACTTTTATGTATTTTCTAATTTTTGTTTCCTATACTAGCAACATAAATAAGTCCAAAAGATAAAGTGTAGTCAATTATGTATGTCTCTATAACACAGCTAAAACATCCACCTGAAATATATAAAACACGAAGTTTTCATGTCCACTAAATCTAAATAAAAAAGCGAAAATGTTACTTTGTAAAAATTACAGTCATAATCACTTCGTGCTTAACAAATAAATAATATATTCAAGAGTCAGATATCTTCTCTGATCTCGCAAAAGTTTACAAACTTTGGTAAAATGCAGAATTTTTATTTTATTTATCATTTAAAACAAACAAAAAATCAGCAATCTCAATTTACTCACGTTGCAGACCCCTTTATGTAAAGTGTTTGTAAACTGGCTCTATCTAACCTCTCCAATGTATCAAATTATAGGAATATAGTGTTAACCAAAGCCGGCTTATCTGGAGAATGCGTGACTTATACACAACATACAACACACGTTTCATTCACACTAAATGGCCGCCTATTTTAATTTGCCACGCCAATATGTGGCAAAAACAGCAAGTACTTCTGCACATGCTATCTTAAAAATTCTTTCGCAAAAGTAAAGTACTTCAAATTCTCATGCACGCCATACTTTTCAATTTGATTTTATGCCACCAACAAAGCAGCAGTCAACATTAAAAACCTAACTTTCCCATGGGAAATGCTATTTTCCCATAGGAATGCGGTCTTTTCCCATGGGAAAATAACTTTCCCATGGGAAGAACATGTGATAAATTTCCCATGGGAAAATGGATTTCCCATGGGAAATATATTTGTCTCTTAAAATGATAAATCATTATCTTTTAAACTTATTCTACACTAGGGACATCACAACATGACTTTGGAAATAGTGATTTGTCATTTTATCATTTTACAAATTTTCCCATGGGAAACCGTTCCCATATTTTGGCCATGGGAGGACGTTCCTATAGGAATCATTTCCTATGGGAAATATTTCCGATGGGAAGACTTTTAAAATATTCCCATGGGAAATATTTCCTACAGGATATATTTCCCATGGGAAATATTTCCGAAGGGAATGAATTCCGGTGGGAATATTTGATATAAAATAAGTCATGTGTACAATTTTCCACAGAAAATAATAAACTGAATATTCTAAACTGAATAATACCTTTTTAGATATGGAAGTCGTCGATGCTATCGTTTAAACTGGCATCAAATTGGAATTCTAACACGATCCGATTTATTTTCCTATTAAACAAAGAAGGCAGAAAACAGTTATACAAAAATCACTGTTCTGACGTCACAATTATTACGTCATGGCGTCAAACGGCATAGCGGTGCGCTGGAAAAGAAACCGATTGACGTGAAAATATTAAATGAATGTCATCAAGGATGTACTTAAAAATCCTTGGTAACGTGTTAGAATCGAAATAATATATCTCATTCAGTGATTTGCTCTTGAATAAATCAATGTTTGTCGTTCAGATGCGTATTATCACTCGGGCTGCGCCCTCATGGTATAATTCCTTCGCATCTGAATTCCAAACAATGATTTATTCAGCGACAAATCACTGAATGAGATATATTATTTCTTAAATAGAGTATGTCAAATGGGAAATAGAGAATGGTCTTGAGTCTTCTACAGGCGATATTTCTTTTCACATTTAATTTAAATACAGTAACTGCAAAATTACATCTAAACCACACTGCTGTAATCTGGAGTTACTACTCATACTAACCCTAATAATGCTGGACACGATTGAGTCTACCTTTGCGGCCAGTGTAAATCATGATGAAATTGCACATCCGTGCAGTCTGATCATGATCTGCACTGTTCGCCATTCAGTCGGTATCCTTTTGTAAGCACCCCGTTTAACAGTTCATTGTACTGTCCAAACTAAAAGATGGACAAGTTCATTATAGAAATTCAGCAGGGTAAGGGCTTAAATAGAGTTTAATATTCTCTCTCTTCTTTGTACGTTCTAATGTCAAAAAATCTCAAAAAAGTGAATAAAAAAACACTAGCTTTAATTTAAATCCTAAAGTGAAAAAAGTGTTCATTAATCGTTCTGTCTCATGACGCTACTTCATCAAATAGCTCCTGCAATAGCTTCTGCGCTGGTACTAGAGTGGTTTTCTAATCATATTCATTATGCATATTTCCTATAACCCCTTTTTGTGTTTAGCATACAATTAAAACACTGTGAAACTACAAAAAAACTGACAAAGGCTCTATTGAGTATCATCCTTCATCAAACTCCTGTTCAATTTTTTTTTATCGTAGTAGTGGCCGAGTCTGCACTGTGACAAGGTCGTGCAACAGCACAGTCACGATTAAAACAAATCCACATTAATGCTGGTTTGCTGTCATTATAACATATGAAAATATAGTATTTATATTTATACGCAGATGGTGTACTGAATTAAATCTAAAAAGATATTGCTAATCTAAAATCTTCTATTAAATATGTGTTGTTATTATAATCTGAAACATACTTATTTCGTTCACAAAAGTACTACGTTTGTAGTGTGCGGTCAGTTTGTTTTGTTTTGTTTTTTATCTCTAAATAACACGGAATACATTTTTTTCGGATATTACATATTATTTATGCCCAATAAAGAATCAATGTATTCCATATATCGAGGCTTCACAGTCAATCTTGAGTTCTTAAATATTTATAAGTCAGTTAGAAATGAAGCTCAGCAAATTCGGCCGAGTTCTGGTAGCGACAAAATGCGATGCAAGGGTACATATGATTAGTTAAGGATCATGGGTTGAAACGTATTTTTTTAATTTTTAAGTCAGGGGCTGTGCTCATTTTTACATAATGCACAAAGGAGAGAGATAAAAGGAGGGAATGTCTTCTATAAAAATGGTTGGGGAGGGGGTTTGGAACTCCCCTGCCGAGATATAGTTTTCGTATAAAAACAATCAAAACGTAGATTCCTGGGCGTTTGGAAAGGGCCTCATACGACGCTTCCTATGCGATATATTGTTGTCGGAGGGATAACCCACCGAGAGTTTTAAAGCACCAAAATGTTGAATTCTGTTAACCGAAGTATAACTGTGAGAATGGCACGTGGGTACTCCACCTAGGTTTGTTATTTTTTAAACATCCCGCATAAAAATAAATGGTGAATTCTGTGCGTGTTTTAGGGGTCTTAGATATATTTTTCTTGCATACCGGACTGGCCTTTCCGGTGATTTTACCCATGCCGGCAAAACCCATCTGGCACCCCGCATGCCAGATGACCCTCGTGCTGTTAATGACAACCAGTGGTTCATGAACTGATAATATATTGCTTATGTTAAAATACGAAAAAAGCAGGTACTTCTCTCCGTTCCTGATAATATATATCTCGATTCAAAATACGTTTGATTACCATAAGAACATAAAGTTACGCTACAAACGCTAAAACTTAAGTGGAATTTTGTTATTGTGCGTAACGCAAAAATCATGACGTCACTTCTGCTTCCCGCGCTCTACTATAAGAAAGAGTGCTACAAAGAAAATATTTCTACCTGTTATTTGTAAAATACGGTATGTAAGAAAAATAATCCGCCAGAATAAAATGCTAACATGTCGACGATATGCACGAAAAAATGTCAGTCATATCTTTACGAATCGGATGGAAATATCCGTCCCTCGGCCATCTGCGCATGGGCAGTAATTCGGCAAGCCTCATTACCGCCCAATGCACAGGTGCCCTCGGGACGGATATTTCTATCCGATTCGTAAACACATGACAGATATTATTATTCCTACACACTGGACTGGCGTTCCGGTGATTTCCCTCATGCCGGCAAAACCTATCTGGCACCCCCACCCCCTCCCCATGCCAGATGACTCTCGTGCTGTTAATGACAACCAGTGGTTCATGCATTGATAATATATTGTTTATGTAAAGTACGAAAAGAGCAGGTACCTTGAAAGTTTCTCTCCATTCCTTATAGTATATTTCTCGATTCAAAATACGTTCGTTTACCGTAAGAACATAAAGTTACGCAACAAACGATAAAACTAAAGTGGAACTTTGTTATTGTACGTAACGCAAAACATCATGACGTCACTTCTGCCTACGGACGTTAATTTCTCGCGTTTTGTGTTCATTCTCTACTATAAGAAAGAGTGCTACGTAGACCTTAAGTATTTCTAGATGTTATTTGTACGGGCGGACGGACGGGCGAAATATAGAAGGAGTACGCAATTTTGTATTCCTATCACGCTGTCTCACAAGTAATCGTAGCAAAGTTAAAGTATCCGGCTGAGAATCTGTATTTTCTGGCTGAGGATCGGTACACTTTATCTGAGGATCAAGAGAATATGTACGCTCTGGCGCTAAACTTTCTGTATTCTCTGGCGAAGGATCTGTTCTCTCTGGCACTGAATCAGTATTCTCTGGCGAAGGATCTGTTCTCTCTGGCACTGAATCAGTATTCTGGCACTGAATCAGTATTCTCTGGCGAAGGATCTGTTCTCTCTGGCACTGAATCAGTTTTCTCTGGTGAAGGATCTGCGCTCTCTAGCGCTAAATATTCAGTATTCTCTGGCGAAGGATCTGCGCTCTCTAGCGCTAAATATTCCGTATTCTCTGGCGAAGGATCTGCGCTCTCTAGCGCTAAATATTCAGTATTCTCTGGCGAAGGATCTGCTCTCTGGCGCTTAATATTCAGTATTCTCTGGCGAAGGATCTGCGCTCTCTATCACTAAATCTTCAGTATTCTCTGGCGAAGGATCTGCACTCTCTAGCGCTAAATATTCAGTATTCTCTGCCGAAGGAACTGCGCTCTCTAGCGCTAAATATTCAGTATTCTCTGCCGAAGGATCTGCACTCTCTAGCGCTTAACTTTCAGTATTTTCTGGCGAAGGAACTGCTCTTGCGCTAAATATTCAGTATTCTCTGGCGAAGGATCTGCACTCTCAAGCGCTACATATTCAGTATTCTCTGGCGAAGGATCTGCACTCTCTAGCGCTAAATATTCAGTATTCTCTGGCGAAGGATCTGTTCTCTCTGGCACTGAATCAGTATTCTCTGGCGAAGGATCTGCGCTCTCTAGCGCTAAATATTCAGTATTCTCTGGCGAAGGATCTGCGCTCTCTAGCGCTAAATATTCAGTATTCTCTGGCGAAGGATCTGCGCTCTCTAGCGCTAAATATTCCGTATTCTCTGGCGAAGGATCTGCGCTCTCTAGCGCTAAATATCCAGTATTCTCTTGCGAAGGATCTGCGCTCTCTAGCGCTAAATATTCAGTATTCTCTGGCGAAGGATCTGCACTCTTTAGCGCTAAATATTTGAAGTATTCTCTGGCGAAGGATCTGCGCTCTCTAGCGCTAAATATTCAGTATTCTCTGGCGAAGGATCTGATTACATGTAAAATTATAAGCGGACGCCAACTTAGACTCTGGTACCGACGCCACCTCTGTGGAGGTCCTAATGTTATATAATATGGTTCTCGTTCCAAGTCGCATAAAGTATTCAGTTATTATGATAAGGCACATGTTATTTAGTCCAGTAATGGACAGACGCTTAGCTAATGTGCAACTGAACCTAAACTTTAAAACAGATGTAACAATTCAGGAGTTTAAATTTGTGCATTCAGTCCAACGGCAGTCCTACTCCCCGGGGTGTACGTAAAAAATGTTCCTGCACCAGGTGAAACTACGAGAATTATGCCCGGTATAAAAATACAAGTGCTTGATATTTACTAGACCAACCTCGATAACTCGGTGAATAAATTAATCCGTAACCCACAGGAATTAAATTCACTACGGGATTGGATTATTTAATTGCATTTCACTTCACGATATTAAACAACATTGAAAACTTCTAAAGAATTTTGGTGGATAAACGTTGCATGTCTACCTTGCATATACTTCTAAAGGTATTACACAACCCATCTTGTGTTACCATTTCTCATGAATCGCTAGAATTTTTAACCTCAAACAGTTTATACTTACTTATGAGCGTTTGTGAAACCTGCCCAAGGGTCGGGTCATGCGCCCGACGCATGAAATACTTGTGGTAAACAGTTGTACCAAGTTCCTTCAATATCTCTCGTTATACGTCAAAGTTAGACTCACGTGTTTTCCAATGGTCCTGCTTGACTGAATTTATTTTCAAGATTGAAAGGTCAAGGTCGGATGAGCGATTAAGTTCAATCATGACACTCTTTGAAATAATATTGCCGATATGTCACAAAATATCTTTCTTTTTTTTTGTGCAAATCATGAGATTTTTATTAATACCGTTCATCGCTGGATGTGTACATATCCGACGCATGTTGGTACTACAATTCTGTAAACTACCAAATTTCGTTGAGTGTAACGCGTTTTGGTAGCGACTACCAAAACGCGTTGCTACCAATTTAAGATGCAGAATAGCTACAAAAATTAACAACATCTACCTACACTTTTTTTGTTCGCCCTTCTGTTTCTTTTTTTTTTTTTCTATTTGTATTTCTACGAATACCCATAAACTGTCCGCGTTTCGTTTTTTTTTTTTTTTTTTTTTTTTTTTTATCCCTTTCGGGTATATCTAATTTAGCCTGTTTAGTTACTCTTACAATACATCCGGTGCTCATGATGTATTTTATATTTATATATACACATATGAATTCCACAACTTTAATGATTTTATCTTCATAACAAGAGCACCGCCTTGCGGGTGCTGACGCTCATCTGATTTTTTTTGTGTAATAGAAATATTGTCCTACCCATGATTTTCTAAGTCTAAAAAGGGCCATCATTCTTGCAAAAAGCAGGATAGAGTTATGTTTCTTGATGTACAGTGTCCACTTATGATGGTGAAAAACTGTTGCAAGTTTTAAAGCAATAGCTTTAATAGTTTATGAGAAAAGTTGACTTAAACATAATACTCAACCAAGAAAATGATTTTCTAAGTCCAAAAGGGGCAATAATTATTGCAAAAAGCAGGATGGAGTTATGTTGCTTGCTGTACAGGGTCAGCTTATGATGGTGAACAAGTGTTGCAAGTTTCAAAGCAATAGCTTTGATAGTTTAAGAGAAAAAGTTGACCTAAACATAAAACTTAACCAAGAAATCTGATATTTTCTAAGTCAAAAGGGGCCATAAATCTTGCAAAAGCAGGACAGGGTCAACTTATGATGGTAAACAAGTGTTGCAAGTTTTAAAGCAATAGCTTTGATAGTTTAGGATAAAAGCTGACCTAAACATAAAACTTAACCAAGAAAACTGATTTTCTAAGTCCAAAAGGGGCAATAAATCTTGCAAAAGCAAGATGGAGTTATGATTCTTGACGTACAGGGTCTGCTTATGATGGTGAACAAGTATTCCAAGTTTCAAAGCAATAGCTTTGATAGTTTAGGAGAAAAGTTGACCTAAACATAAAACTTAACCAAGAAATCTGATATTTTCTAAGTACAAAAGGGGCCATAAATCTTGCAAAAAGCAAGATGGAGTTATGTTTCTTGCTATACAGGGTCAGCTTATGATGGTGAACAAGTATTCCAAGTTTCAAAGCAATAGCTTTGATAGTTTAGGAGAAAAGCTGACCTAAACATAAAACTTAACCAGGCAACGCCGACGCAGACGCCGACGCCGACGCCGACGCCGACAACCGCTCAAGTGATGACAATAACTCATCATTTTTTTTCAAAAAATCAGATGAGCTAAAAATGCTATACGATCTTTTGTACTTTACCTTTAGATTTAAGGGTTAACAATAATAGTTAAGTTGTTTCGTTTTCTTAACTCATTTTCGATTTACCACTAAATTTTCCTTATTTATTACATTACTTACTTGTAAACAGTCATGTCATGAATGCTTATTTATGTACATCTTTATTCAGGGAAAGAACAACCGTAAGCTAATTAGCTTTCTGTCTAATTCCCTCTATATCTCAGTTGTTGTATATTATCCATGTAATGACTTAAAAATAAAATATGTATAAACCAAACGGAACACCGTAATTTATAAACACCTTTATAAAAACAATTTATTTACCTCCGATACTTTTCCATACACAGGTTTATTTTTAGATTACACGCCACGCCTATTATAGGTCATATCGATAAATGAACCGTGCCATGAGAAAACCAACATAGTGGTTGTAAGATATCACATGAAGACCTGTTCTAGCTTATATATTTATTAAGCATGTGGCTAGTACAGCATCGCAGATTAAACTGAGCACACATAAGTATATAATCTCACATTCTTTAGATAAGCCATTAGGATGATACACTACAGTTTGTGACCAGTATGGGTCCAGACCAGCCTGCGCATCCAAGCAGTCTGGTCAGGATCCATGCTGTTTGCTTTTAAAGCCTATTGGAATTGGAGAAACTGTTAGCGAACAGAATGGATCCTGCCCAGACTGTGCAGATGCATAGGCTGGTCTGGATCCATGCTGGTCGCAAAGCCACTATGTTGATTTTCTCATGGCACGGCTTAAATATTTACTGTTCGCATTATAGTTAACAATTTCGCTTTACTGTATGTTTTTAAATTGATGGCATTTTTTTTCATTATTAAAGATTTTTCTATTCTGTTGTTTGCCTTTTCCAGCCAAAAGTCTAAATTAAATGATCGCAGTGGTTTCAAGTTATTTACTTTCAAAACATAATAGCTATTTACGATCGCGCTGTATGAAATTTCCCCGGTAATTTTACTGCAAATCGGCTGTTTTTATGTAATTTTGTTTAATTTTAATGTTATATCTTAATGAAAATGCCCTGATTTTTCAGCTATATTTGTCCTTTATCGATGCTGAAAGTTTGAAGCAAATCTATTGAATAATAAAAGCTCTACCAGCGTTTCCTGTGCACGGGGAGTGAGTTAGACTTTACGGCGAATCGACACAAAAAGGCCATATATCGCCGAAAACAAGCGGTTTGAAAACGTACATTGTAAAGCATCTCTAAAAAAACCCAATTAAATAAAAAAAGGTATAAACATATAAAATGTATAGTAAATTGTAAAGCACGTCTAAAAGCATTTATGCAAAAACGTATAAAGGGTTAAAATATTAGTGACAAACAACAGTATTGCAAAATGTGTAAAGAAATATATGATTTCAGATTTTGTGATAAATGCCTATCTGCTTTAAAAAGGACAAGATATTGTTGTGTACGGGGCACCTAAATTTCGCGATATAATTTTTAACTAAAAATTACCTGTTTACCTGTTGCATGCTTACAGTTGCCTGTTGTCGTCTGCTTGTTTACTACACGTCATCCCTACTGGATTTACTACTAGTTTATCCTTTTTGTTTTGTTTTGTTTTATTCATTCTTATTTGTTAACGCTGCGATGCGTAGTTATGACTGTTTCCAGTCAAACCAAAGAGCTATAAAAATTTGTATTTTATACTTCTTTGGTCAAACTAATCAATCGTAGGCCCAGCGAGATTTGAATTTTGAGACCCGTTGCCAGATACAGGTCGGTGCCTGGATTGATTCCAAATAATTAGATCCATATGATATAGTAAAATGTGGACCTTAATTCAAGGCCCGGGTGTTAGTTTTGGAACATGTCTGGGTCTTGGCTGGAGTATTTTATTGTTTTTGTAATGTTTTAATTGTTGTATTCACCTTAAATTGTGTCTAAATTGCCAAAATAATGAATAGATTTTGAGATATATAATTAAATTTATTAAACATTGTCATCTAGGGTAACAACCACGATTACCTTTCGTACACTCATGAAACGCTAGAGAAAAACTGCCACTAACCATGAACCTTATCTATACTCTTAAGTTTTATTTTATTAATATCATAACTTTAACCACTTTAAAACTTTAACAACACCTTTAAAAAGACCATTTATATATACGTCCGATTTTTGTCAGTACAGAGGTTATTTATAGATTACACGCCACGCCTACTGCTCGATAAATATGCTTACTCTATATGCGCTAAATATTCAATGTATTTAAACGATACTGTTTTACTCTATGTTTTTAAAATGCTGCCATTTTGTCATTTTTTAATGTTTTTCCGATCTGTTTTTTGCACTTGCTAGTCTAAAGTCTATATTTAATGGTAATTTCGGTTTATTTTCTTTACTCCTTATATAAAAGAGTTATTTACGATCGCGCTGTATGAAATTTTACAATTGGTTTTATCAAAATTCGTCCGTTTTTATGTGATTTTGCTTATTTTTAATTTATTATCTTACTAAAAATGCTCTAGCATTATAGCTATATATGTTCTTTAGCGGTACTGAAAATTTGGAGCAAAACTATGAATTAATAAATGTTTTACACGCGAATCCTGTGTATCTGACGTCTAAATTACGCGCGAAAATTTTTACTTAAAATTTACCTGTTTACCTGTTGTTTGTTTACCATTGTCTGTTTCCGTCAGTTCGTTTACTGGTCATCATTACTACTGGATTTTCCTATGGTGGCGTCTTTCTAATACCTGTTTTCTCGGACTGGGTCTTGCTTATGCCACCATAGGTCCCTTCCACATATATACACTGCTGGCCTAACTTTAATTTAATTTAGTCGATTTCGTTGTTTCCGTTATCATGATTTTATTTCAGTTGTTATAAAGTCTATATAAAAAAAGTTAAAATTGAATAAAATTTGGTTAAAATTGTTAAAGCTAGCTAAAATTTGATAAAATTTGATAAAATCAGAATCGGCCTTTGCCGAAAAACGAAAACACAAAGACTCTTATTTCTGATTTTTATTTTGCCTAAAGTTTTAATAAAATTTAGTTATATAGAGGATAATTGTTGGTTTCGGTGTAATATCACGTTATAATTTCACCGAGTGGGCACCAAAAGTGATATTTTCACGAGTGGCGCAGCCACGAGTGAAAATAACAACTTTTGGTGTTCACGAGTGAAATTACCGTGATATTACATCGATACCAACAATTTTTCTGTTTATTTTATGTCTAAAACTCTACTTTTGTTGTGTTTATTTCAATAAAATGTCGAAATTTGCAGAAATTTTATCAGGAAGCATCGCAAAGATGACGTCATTTTAACGACGTCATCGTCATATTGTTTCCGGCTTTCAGTACGCTCAGTAAACTTTTTGACGTTAATCCGGGTATCAGATTTGATTTAATTTTCACTGAGTGGCCAGTGAGTTTATCAGGATATAATTCACCGTTATATTCCGATAAACCACCGAAAAACATCAAATAAAAAAAATATATTTAAAACTAATTTAGTAAAAACAGGTGACCATCCTTGCCGGAATGTAAAGTGGTTGCAAGGATATGTCTCCTAGTTTTAAAATCATTGTCTAAAATTAGCCTAGTTATGGCTTAAAAATACGTATATGTTTAAAATCAAAATAATTTAAAAGATCCTGGTTGGTAAGAAAGTATTTGGCCTTTTGATTATAATATATAGAACAATAAAAATAACATTTGTATATACACATTTTAACTAACTAAAATTTAAATTAATATAATAGAAATTATTTTATAGATGAAAAGAGCGCTATAAAAATCTGGTAAATAATAATAATAATAATAATAAATATATGCTCCAGAAACAGTCGGCTCCTGTTACTATGTTGTTTCTAAAATTAATTCTTGCTGTTCATAGTTGTGACCCGACCCTAGCAACTTTAATAGATAGCGCCTTTCACCCTGAGGATATATCGCTTGTATTGACCGCACCAGTGCCGTTAAGCTTTACATGGTATCCCCAGACGGGGTGCATATACTAGCTCAACCCCCCTGATTATTGACGCCATCTCTTTTGAAAGAAGTTTAGGATTTTGATATGTTTATACACGTTTCCACCGAGATTATATTATCTCTATTGACCGCACCAGTGCCGTTAAGCCTTACATGGTACCCCCAGACGGGGTGCATATAGAGATTCAAACCCCCTGGTACTTTGTGATATTAAATTAAAGGCCAAATTTTATAAAATTACTTGTCTGGACAAAATCCACCTATTTCGTATTTCTTTCTTTTTCTAATTTAAGGTGTTATCAGTAGTCGCACAATGAGGTTTAAAGGCACTGGCACCAGACCTTACCACAAAAAAGAACATATTAGGTATCAGGATGTTAATGCTATATTTCTTAAGGCACCATCGGAACTTAATTACTGGCACACTATTGTTATGGAATACACGTGAATTGGTTGTTATTTCTAATATTTTCATCGAAAACTGAAAAGCGTTTGTGACGTAAACCGCTTATTTATGATATTAAACGGCCATTCCGAGTTTATTGGAAGATTTTATGGCCGCTGAGGTCCGGGTTCGATTCCCAATTTAATCCTTCCTGGACACCATTTTTAGATGAAATTAATTTGATATAGGTGTATTATTTTTATGCTTTATAAAGATGAAAAAGATATTTTGTCTGCTTTAGTCAGATTATGGACAGGAGATGATAGTCCTGGAGAATTTATACACCCCACCTTCCGCAAAAGAAATATATATTTGTCATATCGTTTATCTATTATCATTTTTTAATTTTTATTTTATTTTATTTTATTTTATTTTGAAAAAATGAATTTGAACATATTCACAATTTCGTTTCGAAGTGTATATGTCGAATACTGAAAAAAATTGTAAGTTATTATTTAATGATTTACACTAAAAATTTAACTGGAATTTCATCTTAAATTTAAAAGCCATATAGCGTATAAGTACACCGAAGCCGGAATGGAAGATAAGAGCAAGCCTGCGCTAATTAGAGGACCCTCAATTTTCAATATACAACATGATCACAAGCACCGCATGCGGTATAGCACTTTGAACTTCTATTGGACCGGATAATGGCCGCGTGTCAGCCACAGGGCGCCTGATCGAAATTAAACAGTTTTGCAAAATGCGAAACAAGGATTCGTTCGTTGTTTTTTTTTTTTTTGTGTGTGTACTACATATACCTTTTCATTCGTTCTTTATATTTTTTCTACGTGCTTATCTGTTCCCTTTATTCTCAACGGAATGAAATACAATTGTTTTAAATTTCTAGACATACGCACTCAGAGGGTAGTAAAGACTCTGAATATTTGATTTGACTCTAAGGCGGAAAAATCATGCTGCTCCACCCCGTATTTAGTTCGACATGGTATCCGAGACGAACCGGGTACTATGGTAGACATCTGGTTTGCGAGAATTGTCGAATCAAGTTTGACAATTTCTAACAGTTGGTTTTCTTCTTTAAATTATTGAAACTCAGAAACTCAATGCCAGTATATTCCTATTAGCGCGAATTTAGTGGGAATGAAGGTTTTCGGTATAATAATTATATATCAGTTTTGATTGATTCTGATTATACAACTTTTTAAAACTAAATCTCACAAAGCAATGCGGCATTCTTCGAACGTAAATACAGCTTACACGTACATGACTTTCAGTGAAAACTAGAGAATGCACAAATTGCTTAGAAGGAATATTGCCAATACTTTGTAGTAAAGAAAGAAATGACATGGATGCGACAGAAAAAAAAACTCTCTCTGATTTTTTTTTTTTTTTTTTTTTTTTTTTTTTTGTATAATATATGTTATATAAATGGCATGCTTTATAACAACATTAATTGAAAATCATTCATTTTCTTCAATTAAAATTCTGAGACATGAGGTTAAATAGCATTGCAGCTATATGCGCCTTCCACAGTGCGACTTCATACATATATCACAGAATTACCGACATTTTCTCAGTATCTGCGTGCCTCGGGGCAATACATACCTTTTTTGAAAAAATTATGTAATGATCTCGGAGATGCAACAGAGATAGATCACAGAATATTGACAAGAGCCCATCGCAAATGTACACTCGTTTACTTTTCTTTTTGTTGTTTCCATGCTCTAATTGTCTGTCGGTATTTTTAGTTAAGATGCAATTTATAAGTCTTCGGCAAAATGTTGAGTAAATTGCGCCCTTAAGGTAGAACGCGACACTTTGCGAACTTTCGAGTAGCGTCTTGAAATTTTGCATGTGTAAAGTTGACCATATTTCAGACAAGATGTAGTTGATTTTATACCGATAGAGCCAACCAGTTTTTGTACACGAGACGTCAAAGTTGACCACCAAAGCCCGTTTTTGAAACTGACGTTGCCGCGTATCCTTGTCAACTGTTACGGATACTGCAACGGCACCAGCAAACAAATTTTCTCAAATTATACATTATTCGACGAGAATTAACTTTTCCTTTATGGTGATGTAAAAATCATTGTTTTACACCGACAAATATTTGAAAAATGGAAAGAAAATCTCCGTTTTTGACTAAAAATTGACGTTCAGTTTTCGCAGCATTTTTCGACTTTAAACCAGCATATTACAAAATCCCTGAATTAAATTTTTGATTTTTTTCAATAAACGATGTTTAAAATGTATACCGAGTCCAACAGACAAATAAAACTGGGGGGTCACCGACTTCGTTTTTTTGGTACATGTGATTTTATTTCCCCCACCCCCTTGCGTAAAATGACGTCGCCGCGTATCCTTGTCAACACTGTTACGGGTACTGTGACGTCACCAGCAACCAAATTTCTTAAACTATACATTATTCGAACGAGAATTAGTATTTCCTTTATGGTGATGTAAAAATCATTGTTTTTGACCGACAAATATTTGAAAAATGGAAAGAAAATCGCCGTTTTTGACTAAAAATTGACGTTCAGTTTCGCAGCATTTTTCGACTTTAAACCATCATATTACAAAATCCCTGAATTAAATTTTTGATTTTTTTCAATAAACGGTGTTTAAAATGTATACCGAATCCAAATGACAAATAAAACTGGGGGGTCACCGACTTAGTTTTTTCGGTGCATGTGATTTTATTTCCCCCACACCCATGCGTAAATTTTGTACCATAATTCGACGTCTGCAGTTACGTTTGAGACATCATGATTTGGCCATTGTGTTTAGCTTATCAGCTGCACCATTTAGTGTTTTTCTGGTTCTTAAAGAACTTTATACAAAACAAAAATAAACATTTTGTTCCATGACAAAACGTTTATATATAAACAATGATGAAAACGTATTAAAAAGTGAAATCTTAGTACATTTCAATACATTATATAACCATGAAAACAAAAACAAAACAATCCGAAGCGTTTTGGTATCTTTAAATGCGTTAAGTGGACACAATTTGCTATAAGTAAGGAGGAATGCGTCTAAATTCAGAAGTTAGTGGGTTCCGTTTCGACATTTTGTTTAATTTAAAATCCAGCATATTCCTCATACGATGCGTATTTTACATTTTTGATATTTCTGTAACTTTTTTTCTCCGCAAACCTTAGACGTCCATTTTTGATGAACCGTGATTTCTCGTCCGTCGGACTGTTTTCGTAAATCGTTCTGTTCAGTCAACAAATATCTGCATTTAAAATGGTATATAATTTGTGGAGATCACTTAACCTTAGAGCCGATATTTACGTTAAATAATAAAAAATATGCTTTAATCTTGTCTAATGTAAAGCCCAAACAATATAATTTAGCTAAAAAGTAATATGATGATAAACACTTTATTTAATTGCAATGAGTATTTGTTTCTGTAAATCTTCATTTTAAGATAAACTCTACATTTAGATCACAAATAGCCTGTAAAAAATCGGTACCGTGGGCGAAATTATTACGCTGAATTATATTACTCTATCCCCTACCCCCAGATACAAATACGTAATTTAAAAGGTTCTCGTACGTCTTGTGATCAATTTTTAACCTATTTTAAGAAGAATTAAGTCAACAGAGACCTTTATAACTTGCAAGGATTTCTTGAATTTCCTCTTAAGTTCATGATTATACATAATTAATACACACGTCATTGCAAATATTTACAAAATAATAAGAAAAAAATAAAAGCCCTAATATCTTTGGAATAAACATCGCAAATTTATTTAACTTTATTATAAATTTTTCGTTTTGAAATATTTCGATTGTTTTAAGAGTAGTTAGACAACCCCGATTTCAAATAAAGTGCAGCCACGGGAAACAGAATTTATATTCATTGTACGGAGGCTGTTGCTCTGAAAAGGTTAATTTATTAACAACGTTAGATAGAAACACCATCCTTTACAAAGAGGTTTTAGCTCTCCAGAGATGTGTTTAAAGAAAGGTTATCCTTGTATTCATAGACACATAGTAGAAACATATTCCATATATAATATTTTTCCTAATATTAGAGACCTATCAGACATAACAAGTACGAGTACATACTCCGCTAAAAATGATAAATATTCCATAAAATAAAAAAGAAAGTAAACTGTTTGTTTTAGGTTTAGCGCTGTTTCTGTTACGATAGGCGTTTAACCTAACCAGTGTTCCTCAACAAGTAACTTTCAACTTCACCACATAAAATCGGAGGTGGAGGACGAATATTTCGGACAATATCTTCTACCAAATTGTCACGCCCTACCCCGGGTCGGAAAAGCGATTCATAGAATTGAGTTAAGCGGATGGGGTAAAAGAAAGAAACACAGAAAACAGTGGTTGTGATGGAAACTCGCTGTAACTCATCCAGCGTTTAAACATGTATAATTCTATGTTGTAATTATCTATATGAGCGACTCAAAAATCGTAACACTGTACCTGAACAACTGATACGACCTTCCTGATTGTTTCAGTGGACCGACGGCTCAAACTTGCTGGTCTTGGTTTCGTATTTACGAGATACTAGGATTTGTACCAGTATAAAAATAAAATTTTGTATATGTGTAAGATTTTATATTTTATTTTTTTATTTTAATAAGCGTCTGAGATGTCAACATTCAGAATGTACAATTTTCAAACAATTTAGCAGTTCACTCATCATAATTTTATTAAGCTCGCTTATGCTTAATGTAACTTTAGGATAGTTTTCAAGCGATACCTCTTATTGAGCCGTGCCATGGGAAAACCAACAAGTGCATTTACGACCAGCATATATGACATTGGGATGTGCGGGCGTGCGTGCGTGTGTACTTATGGAGGAAAAGGGATAATATCAAGAAAAACTTTACTCTCGTGGAGGGCAAACTTAAAACTATATATAACTGCTGTATAATACTGATCTGTGATATTTTACAATAATTATGCTTTTACTTTTGTTTCAGATGTGAAATCTCTGAACTATCTATACAATTGCATATGTATGAATTCTTCATTTTAGCAGTGTATTACAACGGAAAACTTGTTAATTTGGTACTTGAATAAGAAAAAGATTTTAAAGAATCAAATTTTTATATAGAAAATAATTAAAAGCGATTTTCAAAATGACTGAATTATGATGTCTCGAACGTATCTGCAGACGTCGAATTATGGTACAAATTTTACGCACGGGGGTGGGGAAATAAAATCACATGCACCGAAAAATCTAAGTCGGTGACCCCCCCAGTTTTATTTGTCATTTGGACTTGGTATACATTTTAAACACCGTTTATTGAAAAAAAATCAAAAATTTAATTTAGGGATTTTGTAATATGCTTATCTAAAGCCGAAAAATGCTGCGAAACTGAACGTCAATTTTCAGTCAAAAACGGCGATTTTCTTTCCATTGTTCAAATATTTGTCGGTTTAAAACAATGATTTTTACATCACCATAAAGGAAAATACTAATTCTCGTCGAATAATGTATAGTTTAAGAAAATTTGGTTGCTGGTGTCGTCACAGTACCCGTAACAGTGTTGACAAGGATACGCGGCGACGTCATTTTACGCAAGGGGTTGGGGAAATAAAATCACATGTACCAAAAAAACTAAGTCGGTGACCCCCCAGTTTTATTTGTCTGTTGGACTCGGTATACATTTTAAACACCGTTTATCGAAAAAAATCAAAAATTTAATTCAGGATTTGTAATATGCTGATTTAAAGCCGAAAAATGCTGCGAAACTGAACGTCAATTTTTAGTCAAAACGGGGATTTTCTTTCCATTTTTCAAATATTTGTCGGTGTAAAACAATGATTTTTACACCACCATAAAGGAAAAGTTAATTCTCGTCGAATAATGTATAATTTAAGAAAATTTGTTTGCTGGTGCCGTTGCAGTACCCGTAACAGCTGCCAAGGATACGCGGCAACGTCAGTTTCAAAAACGGGTTTTGGTGGTCAACTTTGACGTCTCGTGTACAAAAACTGGTTGGCTCTATTGGTATAAAATAAACTGCATCTTGTTTGAAATATGGTCAATTTTACACATGCAAAAATTCAAGACGCTACTCGAAAGTTCGCGAAGTGTCGCGTTCTACCTTAACAAAGTATGTCGTTATATTTTTTATATGTATTCAATTTAATATGGATAGCTGAAAACGAGAAGTACTACATTACAAATCAATAAACGAGCATATGTTTGAGGATTTCAGGAGTTCTGATATATTAATTTCTAGCTCGTCTCTTATTGTATTAAAAATGAATTGTCGAATTTGATAACATTTGTAGATTATAAACCCGAAATTATCTTATAAATAAATGAATAAGAAATAGTATGTCGTCCTTAAATCTTTATATCTAATATATCCACTATCTGAGGAAGTTCATTGTTTATTTATTATTTGTGAAGTAGCTAGAGTATCATTTCTCTCCGGTATTAATATTTTCATAGATCTAAGCGGTGTCTGTTCATGTATTATAATAAGATAATAGTGTCACTTATGATGTAACAAATGTGTTATACAAAGTCGTCTGTAATACCATTTCGTTTTGATCTCGCGAGATAAAGGTTGGCGGTGTTGTGCGAACTTACTGATTTGTAAAGCATATCATAATTCTTTATCTTGTATTCTACGCTTTAGATTAAATTTAAAATGCTTGAGAAAGCCATTAGTAATTCGAAATACCGTATCAGTATTATATATGTATAAAACTAGTGTATATATAAAATTGTCACATATATTTCTGTATAGAAAAGCATACGCATTTTAAGATATTTGAATAATGTACTATTTTATCATGCTGTACGTATGAAAAAAAAAAAAAAAAAAAAAAAACTATCTGACTTTAATCATCTAATTTATTAAGGACGAAGCGTAGCAAGTTAAAACATTTTTTCCAGCTAAGTAATTTTATCACCATTAATGAGTTGGATGCATTCTTTTTTCTCCGTAACAAATTTTAAGTCCATTTATCCTCTTTTTGAAAGAGTTTATTAGAAACGGTGTAAATAGCGCATTGTAATGATTAAAATGTTCGAGCCTTGTTCCGGGCCTAAAGAAAATTGCGTTTTTTTTTTTTTTTTCGAATAAATAAGTTTTTGAAAGCTAGGGTTTTTGAGAAGGGATGATGCAATCAAGGACTTTAATATATACTCAATTCTTGTCTTTGAAATTTTTGTTAAATCCCACAAAGTAAAAAAAGGGGATCTTTTCTAAAAAACCAAATAAATTTCCTTTTTTAACCTTTTAACATAGTCATATAATTGTTGATTGAATCTAGCAAAAAATTGAAATAATTTTGGAAAACACGTTCAACCCAAAAAATGAGTGAAAATATTTTCAGCAAATAGGGCATGTATTTAACCCGATAACTATTAAAAAAAATCATATTTTCCTTTTTGTTTGAAAATTTAACGTAAATTAAATATCAATATATATTGCATATTTGCATACAATGTAAGTCAGACCTGCCATGATCAGGGACCAAAACCATTCTAACTTGTCATTGGTCTAAATTTTTTGAAGGGCGGAACCTAACCCCCAGTACTGATAAAATATTGATTTTTTTATAGTGGGGGGGTTTAAACAGCTACATTTTTCGATTCCGCATAATTAAAATCGATATTAGGGGTACGAAAACAATTGTATTTCAATTTTAATTCTATTCGCTATTTTTTTTAATTAATAAATTTTAAAGGGTCAAAATTTTAAATATTTAATAAATTTACAAACTTTTTAGGGGTATTTTACGGCTTTTATATACGTTAACGGTTTTTATATACGTTTATACGTTTAAATGAAATAGAAACAAAATTCAAAATTTTTATGTTTTAAATTAACTTCTATGTTCTTTTTTAACATTTTTAAATAATTAATAACTATATTACTAGTAGTAATAGTAGTATATAATAAAAATAATAATAATAATAATTATTATTATTTTTATTATCATCATACATCTTTATTATAAAGGGTAGCACATAAATAAAAATCAGACAAAGTAAAGTCATACATCTTATTGTTAATATGGTCTTCTGAATAACGGCAACAACCCATAAAAATTTACACTACACAAACCAAATTTAAAAATAACATTCATTTTTAGTATTTATACAATCAATAAGTCAGGCAAATTAATTATAAGGCATAGTGATAATTAACTGATTTTAAATAGAGTTTCTTTACTAATTAACGGTCAATTTTTAAGATATATTTTTTCATATTTATTTTCTAATGTTCGAGTAAATTTACTTTAATCTAATTCAGAATTAAATTTTTTGTTATACGGGGTTTTCAGCTGCGATTTTATAGAGTTGCACATCGAAATGTCAGCAGGGGTACGCCCGTTACCAGACTCTCAAGATTCCAGACGACAACCTTTTTTTTTTTTGCATTTTAAAATGTATTCAAATGCAATTTCAAAGGAGCGAACCCACTTGATTTCTAGGGAATAAACACTACAAAAAAAATGTTACAAAAAAGTTTTTTTTGATTCAATGTTTTAAAAACAAAAAACTGAACATTTTTTATAATACCATTTGGGTATGAGACAAGAGAGTCAAAAGGGAAAAAATAAAAATCCTGTTCATTCGAAACTATTTAAAAAAAACAACAGTAAAAGACAGATTAATATAAACGATGTGACGATTTTTGGTTTTTCCAGATAAAAAATAGACTGCATGGTATTGAGTAAAGGGTACTGAAACTTTTATTTTTTAAGTTTGAAAATAGGAATATATTTATCGATACGATCTGCAGTTACAGACGTATCACTAAAGGGCTACAGACACTAAATACCTGAGCACCTAGAAAAAATGGAAACGCATAATGGCGGATTCAAATAGTTCCATTTTTTTTTGCTGTAAGAGTTTTTCCTTGAAAACATTGGGGAAATTTGTTTTTAAAACATATTGCATGCCTTACTTGACATACGGACATTTCTTGTTGAAAAAAAACTCCAAACGTTTTAACATGGAAAATTTATTCATACCCCCCCACCCAAATGGATTGTCATTTTTAGTGTAAAAATTAAAGAGGTCCGTTGACCAGAAATATTTTTTTTTTGCACAAACAGACCCCTACTTTTCTTTTGGGTATTTTACTATTAATGTTGCCTACAAGAAAATGTAAAAAGAAATTTAAAAAAGGGTCAGGTTGTATTTTCAGCATTGTGAAAACTTGTCATTTTATATAAATATAAAGGGGGGCTATTTAGTGTTTATAACCCAAAACGAAAACGATCACTACCACACGTACTGGAATCAAATACTGACACTAAAAATTAAGGAAAGACTCATTTTATAGGATCTTTCCGGTCCGTTCCAGAAAAATAAGGGGGGGGGCCAGCATGTCATCGGCGGAAAAGAAAGGGACCCCCAAACCCCTCCTGAAATTTTTTTGAAATTTAATATAAATGGTGGCTTTTGGGCATTTGGATCCAATTTTAAGTGCAAAACCCATTTAAATATACTTAAACCCCCCCCAACCACTGGGGAGGAGGAGGGCACAGCCTTCTGGGGCCGGCCCGGTCCGAACTGTTTTTTACGATTTTATTCATTCCAACTTTAGTAACATCAAACCGATAAAAACGGACAGATCTACCCATCATAAAAAAAATAAAACCAATAATCCAAAACATCGCAAAACCGGGCGAATTCGTTGTTTTCCGCCTAACGTTTTGTTGTAGTAACACGGGGGGGGGGTGGGGGGGGGCAGGAAAACGATAATTAACACTTTGGGCATTATCTGGCATTACAATTTTAATCGAACACATAGATTTACTTTTTTTTTTAATACATGAAACACACTAAGAATATTATACAGAAAAGAAATATTTACGCACAAAAACTGCGTAAATAAAAAAAAAATTCAAAAAAAAGAATGTTTTATCTAAAATATTAAAACGTATATACGTCCTCTATACGCGCTTTTTTTTCACATATTATGAACATTTGAATAGAGTTTTGTTTCTAAAATATTTTCAAAAATTTTAATCACTAACGTTTTTCGATTTTCATCGTTTAAAAGGGATAAAAAACAACAATTCTCATGATTTTCCCAAAAATAAAGTTTTTGTAAATTTTTTTGAAGCTTTATAAAAATATATTTTTTTTTCAAATATCTAAAAATATTTTTTTGTCGAACGACCTGGAAGCCGGGCCTTTAAAAAAAAGAATATAGAAATAAGACTTTACTTTAAAAGGAAATACTTAAACCCTGCTGGGAAAATTGTTTCTTCCTTTGCAATCATGTAATCATGATGAGCTTGCACATCCCTGCAGACGTCATGAACGCACTGTCTGCCATTTAGCCATAACTTTTGGGATGCACCCCTTTTTATAATTAAAGACTGTCCAATTAAAAGATAACAAATTCATTTTTGTAATTTTTGCAGGAAGGTTAAGTTCTTAATCGTCCTAAATAGAAATATCATATTTCGTGACTTGAATAAGTACTGCGACAAATACTACTACCCAATATACTTTAACAAAAAAAATTTTTACAGGGGGAAAAAAAACTTAAAAACAATAACTTCATCAATATCTCAATTTTAGAAAGCAACTTAACTAAGAATAACATAAGATTTTTCGTGAAATTTGGACCAGGATCTTTACCATAAATATGTAGGAACAACTCTATAAAGATTAATTTTTAAATTTGACTGATTTTTTTTCCACGCATACATTCAAAAAAAAAGGTAAAAAAACATAAAAAACAAAACCTAAAGAAAGGGAAAAACATATAAAGAAGAAGAAAGTGAAAGACATATATTACAACGCAAAAACCATAAAACCATAAAAATCCTATCACTTTTGTAAAAGGGGTAACAATCTTTATGACCCGCCTTGAAAAAAAACACTGACCGGATATTTTTTACCCCCAGGGAATATTGTAATACATTATAAAAGTAAAAGGGGTAATTTTATGATATTTGTTACAATTAAATTATTTTATGCTTAATGTGATTGTGTGCAATCTTGAGACTAAAACAAATAATAGATATCGCATTTTTTCAAAACGAATGATTAAAGAATGTACCAAAAACACGCAATAATTTAAGAATACAGAATAATATATACAAAGTAGGTTCGGAAAGAAGCAAAATTATCAGTTCATCAAGGCTATTTCATTAACTCGACTCATTACTTTTTAAGTCTATGCCTTTTCTCAAATGACTTTAGAATGTCATTCTGTAGATCTAAATGACATTATATAAATATCATATGGCAGCGTGTGTGACATTGATATTGTCAACCCGAGGGCAGAAAGTCACCCGAGGCGAAATATTTATTTTATTATACCGAACAAAATTAAGCGCATAAAAAGTTTTAAAAATGTGTTTAATTTATTTAATTCAACAGTTTCATCTTAAGCGTTTATGTATACTTTCCCCGCTAGGTAGGCAAGAACACACATTCTATGCGTGCGTACTTATCGTGGTATGTTTAGGATATGTATTTATTTTGTTTAAGATTAAATTATCTGGTGTGTACGACATTTTATCTCGTCCACACAACATCTTATCTCGTGCGCACGACATCTTAGAGTCTATCTGTGCTAACGACATCTTACGTCGGACGCACTACATCACATTTCGAGCAAACCACATCTTATTTTGTGCACATCACATCTTATGTCGAGCGCATGACATTTTATTTCGAACGCTCGACAACTTATCTTAGCGCACGACATCTTATCTCGAACGCACGACATAATATTTCAGGCCTGCGACAGCTATTCACGTGCGCACGACATCGACATCTTATCTCCTGCGCACGACACTTTATCTCCTGTCAGGGCCCAACTTATGGCAGCTCGTTTGACAGATGCTAAAGACATTGAAACTAAAATAAATGCATGTGTTTGCAGATCCACGCGAGTTTTAGTCAATTCTGGTGACGGATTTTTACCAAATAGTAATGAACTGATGGTTAAATAAACACATGTACTGTAATATATATAGAAACACTTTGTTTTAAGTTTCTTTTGCGCTGGTTCGGTGATATTTTGGAATTGCAGTTTAATATTTCAATATAATTATGGATGTTAAAAATTAATATATAATTTAACAAAATCCGTTAAGATATAATTATTTCAAAAATCCACCATACTAAAGTTCCTGACTTTTCTTTATGGGTTTTTAAAGACACCATGAAAATTTTACCCACTCAAGTGTGATTGCTGATCTTTGTCCAAATCAACGCAAGTCGAAATATTCATATAGCCGTAAATTAAATAGACATCCCTGTAGGCGTTCACCCACATATTTACGCACATGCGTTAAAAATATATACAAGTGGACGTCTATATTAAAGCGTGTACGCATAGTCTAGCTGCACTTGAACATACGAATCCAGCTGGCTTAGGGAAGGTCGGTGGTTCTAACCAAGGTTCCCCGCTCGTGATGAAATAATGCTCTGAGGGGCACCTGGGGTCTTCCCCCAACATTAAAGCTGGAAATCGCCATATGACATATAAAGTGTCGGTGCGACGTTAAATCAAAAAAAAAAAATGAAAATGAAAAACATGTCTAATTTCACTTAAATATACGCGTGTATTATACATTAACAAGAAAAACGCGAAATATATCGCACACAATGTTTTTGAGATATGACGCACGCAGGCGTAATTCAAGGTGCTTGAATATATTCGCGTACACCTATATATTTACCAGGGTACGCGTATAATTTTATGCTTGCACGCTTTATTCTGATTGCTTTAATTTACAAATATGCGTGCAAATATGGACGTGCACGAGTAAATTAATATATAAGCATGTACCTACATACATGTATTTACATTTGCACATAAAATTTTATAGATGTTTGATGTCGTGGGAATGAAATAAAGCCATTAAAACACTAGTGAAATACAGTTTTGACGTTGGCGTCGTTTTAAGTCGGATTCACTTAGTCAATAATAGATATTCTAGCATAAAATTTGCTGTTCTTGTCAGCTTTTGGGGATGTTTAACAAAAAGAAAAGACATGTGTTTAACAGAGAGATTCTCGCGCTCAGGTGATATTATAACCCTTTGCATGTCCTATATACGTTCCGTTGAAAATTTTTAACGTATAAGGGCCCCCAAAACGGTATCGTCAACGTAAAAAAACAACGCAGATATTCCTGCCAGAAATTATACAGACAAAACCATTTTTCGCGTGCACTCACATAGTAACGCACGGGTGGACAGTTGACGTAAAATTTTAAGCGTGCACCCACATTCAGCTGCACTAGATATACGCGTTTACTTATACTTTAATAAGTGTACGCGTAAATATCTACACACGCGTATAATTTAACGCGCGCATGCAAAATTTCTATGTGCTTGTATATATTACGCGTGCGCATACATATTTTCCATTATACGCGTTTAATTTTATGCATGCACGTTTTATTCGGAGTGCTTGTATACTTACAAATATGCATGCACATATGAATGTGCACTAGTAAATTAATATACTCAGCGTCACTGAAAATTTACCACCCTAATGGCCCTTATGTTTTAAAATCGATTGAACTGTGTTAAATGCATAACACGACTACCTCTCTGACGCAGCGAGACGTCACTAGTGTAAAAAATTTGTCAAATTCGAGTAACTCCTTTTAAAGGCAGGGGCTGCACGTGCAAAATGACTTTTTCCAGCAATGCCCGACATGTACGAATTTTCTATCGCAAATAATTCATCGCACTTGAAAGTTAGTCGACAGACTAAAAGGAATACGTTAAAAAACCTAGAATATCCTTTGCCAAGAATGCCACGTTTAAGGCACGATCAACGCCATCAGGCCATTGGCATGGTTGACGGCCGAACTTCCATGTCGTGAAATTGGACGTCGATGTGTTTGTTCTCACCTGACAGTCATGAAATGGGTTAGGAAACATGATCAACAGGGCCTTGAGTAATAGAGCACGCACAGCCATGAAAAAGTGACGTCGATATTGTATAAAATAGTAAAGAGGTATGTATTAGGTGGTAACTTTTCATGACGCTGAGTATATATAAGTATGTACCTACATATTTGCAATTACACATAAATTTTTATGGATGTTTTGACGTCGTGTGAATGAAAAAAGCCATAAATAAACCAGTGTAATAAAAGTTCTGACGTTAGCGTCGTTTAATTCGGATTTACTTGGTCTCTTTGTAGATATTCTAGCAAAACTCCGTTATAAAACATTTTAAATATATGCACGTTTTCCCTGGTAAAGCGCAAAGGTAGTACGAACCATACGGATAATTCAATGGAAATGACTCAACGTGAAAAAAACAACTATATCCCTGGCGCATTCATTGAATAAAAAGACGTTGAGGTAGAGTAATTATTCATTCTGCATTCGTTTTATGCGCTTATGCTTAAATGCTTTAACTCAGTCCTTTCGTGAAAATACATATTTTCGAACCCCTCGAGATTCTACATACGTTGTAACACGAAAAACATGCTTATCCCCACAAAGAAAGAAGAAATGTTTATGTTTCAGCATAACAAATCTTGCATGTGATAAAATTCTTCCCCTAGAGCCTTTCATGTGATATTTTATTCAAATCATGTAATTAAGGGTGCTAAAAGTTTTACTGAAAACATGTTTCATACTTAAATGACATTTACCAATTAATAGTACTAAACTTGTCGCAGTGGGTTAGAAATGAACCCGAACACCATGTCTTTGTTGTAGGTATGGGTTCGAATATAGGATTCAAAAAAATAGAAAAGGATGCGTACTAATTTAATTATAATTGCTAATACACTAAAAATCATCTTGGGTTCGAACCTACCGTTAAGCGCATTCTGTGTATGTGTTCAAACACTCTTACTAATAAACTGTGCATCTTGTTAGATTTTCTAAAGTGAATCATCAGCCGAGATGATTCGACTACCAATCAATCTTAGTATATGAAAAACGCCCAAAAGGTCATTTTTGAAGGTGAAAGTGTATTTTACCCCCAATAGAATTTTTTTATTTTATGCTACCTAATGAAATAAATGTATTCTACAGTTAAATATCAAACTCATCGCTCACACTGTGAAAATATAAAGTCTATATTTCACACTGTGAGAGATATGAGCTCCGGCCCTTCATACAATGTGTAGAATTTTAAATTATTTGCTTAAAACAGGATGAAAAATTTTTGTCGCACTTTGTTCTTTAAATATATTTCTCGATTTATTTAAGGAAGCCCAAAAAGGGGTTAAATTTAAACACTTTTGCTTTTAGACACAATGTCTTTAATCAAATCGTAATGGAGAAGAAGTGCGGATGACGCCTCGACCGAGGACCGATCTCACGAGCAACGCGATTTGTAGATTTTCGCTGTCCCTTTTGAATAACAGGCGGGCTAACATTTTCTTGCCTAACTATTCCCTAGGGAAAAAATTCCTACAGGAAAAATTTCCTATAGGAACGCATTCCCATGGAAATGTTTCCCAAAGGGGAAAAGTTTCCTACAGGAAAGTATTCCCGGGAACAATTTCCTATGGATTCCCAAAGGAATTCTTTCCCATGGGAAAACTAAATTATCTTTTTTTTACAAAAAACTAGCCAGTGCCATAAAAGTATTTTATAAAACAGCTATGATGTTTTCTAATAGTTTATATGAAAAAAAAAAAAATAAGGTTTTCCCATGGAAATTCCGATGGGAAAGATTTCCCAAATGTTCCCATGGGAAAACACCGTCCCATGGGAAGGCCATTTTCCCATGGGAAATGACCGTTTCCCATAGGAAATCGGCCATTTCCCATGGGAAACAGAATATAAATAGCAATATTTATTAAAATAATAAGACTAGAATGAGAAAGTTGTTGGCTGGTAATTGGTAGATATGGCTAATCCATTCAGTACTATTTTAAAGTTCAAAGCCTTTGTAGAAGTACTTGACGTTTTTGCCAATTATTGTCCGTGGCAAATTAAAATTGCTATTGCTTACTACATGGTATAGCGTTAACGGACGTCAAATGTATAACAAAATGTTTCAATTCGTTCGCATGCGTTTCCATTCCATTTATCATGCGGCACCTGCGCTCCTTGTCCGGCGATGTTCCGTTCCATCCGATGGAAGATTTTGAGCATGTTCAAAATTTACAAAGTACACCACCGGACAAAGTTGTCCGTTAGATGTACGGTAGCAATGCGGTGATATGCGTTTTGTTCGTTACTCGTGCGTTCCCTATTCTGTACTTGTCCGGTTTGCATCCGTTTTTGTCCGGTGGACATGATTCACGGCCGGACTACTACCTGACATGCAACGGATGTAACTTATGTTCAACGGACAATAACTGACAAGATCGATTTGTTAGATTCTCAAAAGTTGCGCTTACGTTTTACGCGGTACAAATCCGCTACCAGTACGGTAATATCCGTTAATTAAACGTTGTTCGTCCTATATAGGTGCGTTAATCTTGCGGTCAGTGTGCGTTTTATGCACCCAAAACACCGATCGCGAGAGCACCGAGCAGCAGCGGGGGATGCCTTTCGCCACCGTATAACTTTCTGATGCAATTTTTCTACACGTTTGGCGTCCGTTAACGCTGTACGGTGTAGTGTGACTGATACATTATGTGTAGAGAAGAAACTGGATTATAAACTTTTACGAGTCTAATAATTTAAACATGTTCAATGTATATTGATTTCCTGTACAATATTTATTATTCATTATTATCATTATTGTTTTAATTCAGAAAGTAGACAGTCTTTAATATGATTTTTTAAAACAAAACAGTTATGATGTTTAATATCCAAACGAAATATCACTTATCAGCTTTATGCGCAGTTTCAGGACTTTGTGAGAACAAGTATTATATATACATAAAAACAGCATTGTACACTCTTCAAGTCCGACCAGAATCCAATGTCGTATAGACATCTTAAATATTACGTTGAACAGACGAAATTCAAACGTTGTTTCAACGTTGTTCCGACGTCAGGAGTTTGCTGGGACGCAATACTGATACACAAGAAAAACTCTTCTACAAAATGCACAATATTTCGGCTTATAACCTGGACTTAAAGTATTTAAAGTGAAATGGCAGGAAGTGTTATGGATTCTATAAATGTGACTAGTCCTTGTACTCTTATATTCTGTGATTTTTGTTTTGAAAATCACATTAACACATTTTTATCTCAAACAATGCAATAGAGACGACACAGTAATAAAAACGCTAGAGATAAGTTGTCCGGAACATTTCAAACGAACTGTATAACTGAAAGCTAGTTTTATGCTAAAAGGAAAGCTGTATTTTTACTGACGTTACATAGTTATATAATCAATGTAGAATTTATACAGTAAGTACTTTGCTTTTCAATTTCAAACTGACAACAGAATTGTAATTCAATAGACACGTTTCCCAAGAAACGATAGAGACTATACTTTCTTGCATGTCAGATAGAATTTCACGTGCTTTTGCCAGTTCTGGAAAAACTCGTCTTACACCCGGAAGTGTAAGATGACTCACGTGCCGTATTTATGAATGAATGATTAAGTTCAAAAGCTACTACAATAAAAAGTGCTTATAAGTAATGCTTTCGTTTCACTTTATTTCTTCTATTAATTCAAGTTTCCACCTAAACAGTTACCCTCGAGTCAGATATTTCCATCCACACCTTCAACCAGTGAAATATTCTTATATTATGTTGCCAACATTGAACTTACCCTTTGAAACTGAAAGCATATCTTTTTAGTATTATGCTTTTTAAGTGTTTTAAAGCATAATTTCGCTTTTCAAGCTTTTCAAAAGGTGTTAATTAAAATTAATACATAGAGTAAACACTAATCAAGGCTTTAATGTGTATGACAACTTAAAGCTGTATACTGTTTCAACACCATAATTTTAATAAGGATATATACTTTACCAAGTATTGCTACTTCCCATTAGGAATGTCTGAAAGAGGTTATTGACTGATTGCAACACCTTAAACGTTTTAAGCTTTCGTTTGTGGATTAACAACATTTTTAAAATAATTATTTTTCCTAAGCTGACACACATATCAGTTTGAGCAAATGTTTTCTTAGCCTTTCCTTCTTAGCATTTCCTATAAAAGGCTTAAGTAGAATTCATTAGACACGCATTCTTAATTTGACATATTTGATATTTAGTACAAGTTTTAAAGTCACTAATTCAAACTCTTCTTTGTTTCTTATAAAAGACGACAACTTCAGGTCGAATTTACGTATCTTTATAGAACATAAATTTTTCCTACACCTATTTTTATGAAAGTTCTATCATAACTGCTACCCTAAAATGGCGCATTTTTGTTTATGTCCGCACTACGTGTATGGATCTCTACTTCCGGTTTCGATCTGCAGAACTCACTATCGTTGGAGTATAAACATGACCTCTCCTTTCTTGCAGAATGTATTCTAACAGTATGATTAGCGCACACTTTCTACACAAATTTGCGCAGAAAAAGGAAAATTAGGAACTATATTTACTTTGAATTTTTGAAGCACATCCTACATGTATATGTTTTTAATACTTAAACCTTTCTATGCATGTTTATTTGAACCGGAAGTTGTATGACGTCATTCTTTGTTTACACCCCATACTCGTTCACTTACGACCTATTGTGAAACTTCTGCAAAATGCGTCAAAAGCAAATAATATTTGTTATTCCTTGAATGCATTGCTGAAATGTTGTTTCAGTTTTACCTTTTCGTTGTTGCATAGCAACATTCTTAGAATATATGTAAAAACATCAGGAGAAATTTACTAAGCTGTAGAAGGGAGGCTTTATTCGTTTGCTCTTAAAAGTTACTTTTTGAATGTTACTGGATGTTTGAAAAGTTAACTAACACTTTGTATTTTTTTCTCACCTTTGAACCATGAATTAAGTGCACAACTTGTTGAATAATATTAAGTGGTTGCTCAACTTGTTGAATAATAATAAATGGTTCTACTCTCCTTTGTGTCATATTGCATGGTACTTATGGATGTTTTGTATTTTCAGGCAAATCCTAGATCAATGTATAGGATGTATACAGCAATGACAAGTGCTTCTCAGGCAGAGATTGAGAAATAAAGATGCTACTTCAAACCGCTGCACGGCAATATGGTGTTCCGCAGACAACCTTTTGTGATTGAGTTCTTTGAAGAATTAACCAAGAAACAACCTCCACAGGACCCCAGGCTTTACACAGCCAACATGAAGAGGCAGTATTTGTTGAACATATAAAGGTCATGGTTTAGTTGGGGATCAAGCTTCAAATAATGCAGTGTTCCGTAGTGAAAGCGATCAGGAATACCCATTGAGATACAGATGATATAGATGTTTCATGGACAGATGGCCAGAACTTAAGAAAATGAAACCAAGATCACATGTGAAGCATAGGTACAAGCAACTTAAAAGGAAACAGTAACTGCTTACTTTGATAAATTGAAATCTGTCTGGTTGAAAGACAAACCTGAACAATAGTATATTATATCGATGAAAAAGATATTCAAACTACGCGTAGTCCCCGATTATTCATTTGTACTGAGAGCTCTACACCTGCGATTATCTCATAACTTATAAGACTATACTACTAGGATATGGCATCGTATTAGGGACCCAATATTATATTCAAAGGCAAACGCATGAGCAGTGAACTCTTTGAGCGAGCATGTCCTGGCACACAAGGAACAGTGATTGAAACTGTGTAGTCGAATTCAGAAGTGTTCCTAGAACACTTAGATAACCATTTTCTCAAATATATGCAACGTTCAAGTGAAGATAAGCATCTGCTACTCAGCTTTGATGAGGTTAAGTTAGATATTACCATACAAGTTCTTAACTAGGTCAAGTACATGTCTATTGCATTTTAAACAATCCGTCACAGGAAATGATGTTAATTACGAAATTATTATTTTCGTTCTTTTAATTAGACATGAGGTGATCCTTGTTTTTAGAAACCTCATTCTATGTCTGATTTTGAAATATATTTATGCAATAGTATGATATAGATAAACTGCTATACCGTCAATAAGAAAACCATACATATATAGTACCCAGTATTAACACCGGTTTTGTTCTACTCATGCTGGAATACATCCGTAATTTTCCGCGCCCACAGGCGTGGAGTAAGTATGATGGCATATACCGAAACTAAGAAATCAATTTCGCATATATATGGAATCAATCAATAATTAGGTCACAAAATACAACAATAAAAATCCTGCTCACACTATAAAGACAATGTTTTTTTATCCAACATTCATGAAACCCCATCAGAATGTCTGTTAGCCTAGGGTCTACAACAATGACACAAATATCGTTATATCATCTCATGTCTTATCAGTACTACATACACTGCTCTGTTTTGCGCGGAGTTTCGTTTTGCTGCATCTTGCAGCAACTTTAGTACTTGTAGTTAGTTTTACACTACATAATGCCTTACACTGGGCAGCTGTTGCGACAGACTTTAGTTGGAAACAGTACTTAAAATAATATCAGTAATTCATCGGTTGAAAATAAATCCTTTCTGATATATTACTAAAATTTACGAAGTTAAAGTGAGTGGACTGCAGATTTTGGCTTAAAATGATTCTTTCTTAAAACTGAAGTTTGATAAAATGATGAACATAGAAATATGAGGGTTTTTTCTTTGCTTCGAAGCCATCTAAAACTGCGAAATCAAGAAAAAGAACCGAGCCGGGCAGCTAGTGTTGTATTAAAGAAGCTCGTACCATGAAATTCTAACAGTGGGGGAAAAAAAATAGGTTGCTCACCTGTAGCAACCGCAAAATATACTACATTCTTGAAAAAAGTTATATGCTAAATGAATTTCTGGTTGTAAACGTGATCATGACTGAATGCGGCGTGAAAGGTAAATATTTGTATGTATCACCTTTGAAACAATTGATCGATTGTAAATATGAGCCGAAATTGATTTCCACTCTATGCATGATGAATACTAATTGTTCATATCAATGATACTTTTATGTACAACGTATACTGTATATATTAAAAAAAGTTCGCTATTTACAGGTATTCTTCAAACTGGTGTCCAATGAGAACGAGCTAAACATACATATACATAGAGCAGATGCGAATGATATAAATATAGGCTACCATCGAATAATTTATTCCTCACTTTTTTTTGCTTTGTTTAAAAAAGATTGATCAACATGAGGCGAAATTTGTCAGTTTGCTGATTTAAGATCTGATTAAGTTTATTCTTAAAAAGATACGGAATCATTGTTCAATCAGATCTGAAATGGGATCAAACAGAAATCCTGAAAAAGATCATAGTCTGGTCCGTCACAAAAATAGTTATAACTTTTGTTTGTTTTAATAAAGCATGTCTGAAATGGTACTTTCAGTACAATACATGTAATGTAATTCTCTTGCTTCGATAACATGAACTTAAAACCCGGTGAAAGGTGACACATAAATGCTCTTCTGAAATAAAAGGGGGCATCAAATGTGTTATGTGAATAAAAACTAAACCTATTTATACGATTTCAAAAAGGAAATAACTGTCACTTTCACGTTGTTGTGCCATTTGCTTACGTAAAGCATTGCAAAACAATTAACGCTCTACCCTTGACAGTGTTTTAACTGAATAAATTTCAAGCATCTCTAGTTCAAAACAATGAATTTAACGCATGAAAAGCTACGCGTAATCTTTTAACTACTCTAATATGCAGATGTATATACAACTTTTAAATTAGAAATAAAGATGTGTCATAACTTACTTGTAAATGCCTGTAATTTTAACACTTGTTTGCTTGGAACTCCCGTACTTGTTTCAACAAAGTACTTTAAAATATACTTGGTCCCAGGAATAAGGTCATTGATACGACAAGAATAATTTGAAGCATCTGAATAATTCACACGCTTCGGCATATTTGTGAATTGTGAAGTGGTCACATTGAAAACAAAGTAGTAAACATCTGATGAAAAATTATTTGGGATACTCCACTGTAGCTTGATCGTTGTTGTTGTTGTGCTGTCAACTTTCATTCCAAGTTCCGTTAAATTTACATTCAGTTTTGAAATAATGAGCAGAGATACATTAAACCCGAATATTTATATTTGAAAATATAAACAATCATTTCATAGCAATGCCACCAAGATAAATATTAAATTAACATGTTTTTGTGTATAAATAGTACTGCGTGTTAGCTTCAAAGTAGGACACATATGATACATGTATTTAATGTATACTACCACAAAAACTTTATGTTTGGCTAGTTTGGTTAACAAATAACTTTTATACATGATATTTAAATGTGAATGTAGCGCTGTAAACAGTTAGTATATATATATATAAATATTACACTAACAGAAAGTAAATCAAATAGAAGTGTGACAGTTTGCTGATATAAGATCTGATAAAGTCTCAACGTTTAACACACACGCACACGCACACGCACACGCACACACACACACACACACACACATCAAATTAAAATAATTTAATGAGGATTTTCTACATTTAAATGCTAGTATCTAAAAAGAAATTATTTCAATGAAAGATCTGCTTTGCTTTTAAATTATATTTCACCATTGTATCAAGAATCATTTAACTGGAGCATAGGAATTAATAGAGCTTTCCAAGCTCTCTGCAGTCTAACAACACTTTTATTACGAATTATAAGTAATTGTTAATTAAACGTATTTTAACAGCTATGATCTATCAGAAAGCAATATTTTATTTTGTAAATTTTCATTCAATGCAAAACTATAGCAAACCCATTATTTTACTCTCATAAGACTTTTATTAAATTGTTCTTACTTTCGACACATTCATCTTTATGTGGCTCGCCTACGTAGACAAAGTTTGCGCTCTTACAAAGACATTTTGCCTCCTCTTTGCTTGTATTTTTGCAAATTGCGTTTGGCGTTGAACACGTATTTGGTATATGAAAACAGATCTCATTATATCCGACTTCTGCAAATAAATATATGTTAAAGGACAATTACAAAATGAAGAACATTTCTAAGTCTAGCTATTTTCCACATAACTTTGTGGTACCTTTTATTTTTAGATAAAGCTAGTGTTAAGTCTAAAAAATATGACTGACACTTATATCGCTTTGCATATGAGACTGTCATTCTTCATTTCGTGTGAAAACAAAAAGTGAAAACAAGTTATTGCAAACAAGTTGCATCATATAACTGATATAACTGGCATTCACTAAAATGAAAATGATTACAATGATGTTAAATTTATATGAGCGTTTTTAAGATAAAGATTAAAACAATCATTTATAGTAAAAAAAAATAGATTTTACTTGAGTTCTCATTACATGTTATAGTAATTCAAAAGCTTCGATTGTAGTTTATATTTTAACGTGTAAACTAAAAGTAACTTGATACTTGGGAGTCATTAATACGGACAATGTAAAAAAGCTTTTTAGGTTGATATCTGTACTGTACTTTTTAATCATTCAAGTGTACTTATTATTCCTTTAGCAAATGTAGTACAAACTCTATGATCATATATCCTATACATAGTTTTTCAAGTTAGTTCAGGCTTCCATTTCGTATATTTTGAAAAGTGATCACTAAGCACTGTAAATAAGTTAAATAATACAACATTTGTCTCTTATTGTCCATTTGAAACTTCATCTATGATCACTGGGGTAGTTGAAATCAGTAAATGTTCGTTTATTATGTAGTAAACAATATTTTGCCCATTTCAATTAAATACCTTTAGGATTTGGAATTGACCAATTTCCCGTCTCCAGAACCGATATCTTGTCCAGATTTGCATCATTCCCTTATTGCAATGTTCAATGGGTAGTTGAAATCACCAAATGTTCGTCCATTATGTAATTAACAATACTTTACCCCTTTCAATTAGAAACCTTTAGGTTTACACAAACCTTTAGGTTTTTTTCCAGTACATTTTATAGTAATTCAAAAGCTTCAATGGTATTTTACATTTTACTTTGGGTTTTTAAAAAATAAAGCTAAGTTGTTACTTGAAAGTTATTAAAACGGACAATGTACATTAATAAATGTAGCCTTTCTATTTTGATATCTGTACTGTGCCTGTAAATCATTCAAGTGCACTAGATAGCTTTTTTTAGGAAATTTAATATAAACTCTATGATGATTTTTCCTATACATAGCTTTGCAAATCTGATCTGAGGCTTTTTTTTACATTTTGAAAAGTAATCATTAAATATTGTAAACAATCTGAATAATACAACTTTTGTCTCTTATTGTTCATTTGAAACTTCATCTATGATCACTGGGGTAGTTGAAATCCGCGAACGTTTGTTCATTATGTAATAAACAATATTTTTTCCATTTCAATTAAATACTTTTAGGTTTACACTTTGGAATTGACCATTGTCCTGTCCTAAGACACAATATCTTCTCCAAGTTTGCATTATAACCGTTATTACAAGTGACAGTTGCTGTTGATCCCAATGTTGTATTATTAGTATCCAGTTTAACCGTTCCATAATCAAGTTCCGGTGTGGTTGATTTGCAGTCTAAAATAAACAAGGCAGTCTTAAAGACAGCTAAATCCCCCGCCACTGTTACAGATAATGACAAAGTAAACCATTGACCTTGAGCTGTGACCTTGACCTTGAACTGACATGGCTG
>NW_026463561.1:0-71019 GCF_021730395.1 Mercenaria mercenaria
GATCAAAGTATAGTGATAAAAACTGTTCGGCGATTAAAAGTCAGACGAAACGATTTCCTGTAAGGATCTACGATAATAGATTCTTGTTGTTATTTTGCGAAATGACTTGGTGACCATTCTATTGCTTCACAGTTTGCAAACAAAACATTTTTTGTAAAGCAATGTTTGTACTGTTAATCAAATATACTAAAATATTACTTAGCTTTCAACAAATGGATAAATGTTCAGTCTCGAGAAATGTGTTTTACCATAACCCGTTTACGTCATTCTACATGACAATATCAAGGTTATTAGTTCGAGTCTTAAATATGCTCATATTTTCTTCTTTTACAAATTGGTATTTTTTCCTAATATGGCCCGATTTTTCCTATGAAACAAGAAAGACTTATTGTCAAATCAGCGCATTAGAAAGGAAAGCATACACAAAATGGCAAATATTTTGTGTTTGGCGACAAGGACATTGAGAGCAATCTAATATGTAGATAATTAACATTGGTTTCATGTTAGATTCGAAATTACATGACATTGTCCCAAACAGTGATATTGGATAAAAGTATTGTTGCTATTCAATGTTGAAGATGTACTATACGAAATCATTTAAATTACATGGAATTTATATGAAGATTTGACTTCACAAGATATAATGTATGTGTAATATTGTGAAGTTAAAATAAGCGAAATTACTCAAAATTAGGTATCGGACATGAAAGTATTCGTGAAAGTTCCTTAAATGTACGCATTTCCACTTGATGCGGATAATGTAATAACTAAACATCAGATGGATCGAAACTGTATAAGAACTTGGCACAAAATGTATAAATGCAGTTTTGATATTCTCAAAAAAAAAAAAAACAACCAAAAAACTACGGAATTCTGTTCGTGCCACTTGAATTCTCGCCTCACCAACACGTGACAACGCGGTAACGCGGTAATTGCGCGGTAATTGTCGCATTGTCGCACTATCCGAAAACAAATATACATGCTAGATTTAACAATCCACGCGAGGTTAAGAGGGTGACAAATATCGTCTTAATTTTCGCATGTCTTTCTTAATTCTCGAATCCAATATACATAGTTGCGAGAATTAGTAAAACCTCACATTGTCACATTGTCGCTCTGTCGCTTGGGATTAAATTTCTGGACAAACTGATCGATGTAATTCTTCCTGGATATTATCTATCAATACACCGAAACAAATTGACAGTCTCTGCTGGTTGAACACCACTAAATCCGACTGTTCCTTATTTCATATAATTTTAAAAATACACTTACTTTATAACTTTTTTCTATATTTTCTAGCATATATATTTTCACAGACTTATATTCCCGTAATGAATTATATCGCTACTATGACATCTGAAAGTTTGTGACAACATCTGTTCGTCCGTAATTTAGGATAAAAGCTGCATTTCCGTACTTTTCCTTATGGACAAAAGTTCGTGTTTTTCATTAACTTCAAATAATTGTAGAATGTTCCAAATACAAACTATTTTAATGAATTATCTTTTATTAATTAAAACTTAACATTGTCTAAACAGATACGTGATTTATATATTTTTATCGAAGACGGTGTCGTCGGAGGACCGTCTAAAAGTATACCATTTTTCATAAAAATATGCATACTCCATATATTAAATAGAGGGTTGGGCCTTGTCAGAGAAGCCATATCTTCATAACCTGATGTCTGATTTTAATAAATGATACCATTTTGCAAAGGCCAAGCAAGTACCTAGAGAAAAACGGTCAAGTCGGATCAAAGTCTCGTAATATTCTCAAAATATGAACTTTCCAGAGCAGCCAAGGCAATCCTGATTACGTAAGCACTATCTTCACTGAGTCTAACAACACCATTGGAGCAATTATCACGGCTTCCCAGGTCGGGCCAGCTTAGTCTTGACCAGCATCCTACCACATATAACAAGTTTGGTCATTTTCTGATACCCTGAACTCTGATGGCATCATATGGAGTTGTAAGTAGCAGACATCTAGCAACATATCCATACATGGTATGGATAGGTACCCGGTATGTAGAGACTCGAACCCGCCTCAACCTTTACGGCTATCCGAGATACTCGAACATGGCATCGATCGATAGCTAGGACTTTATCGAAAACCGTTCCGGCGTTGTCAAAATAAGCAGTACCTTGTGACCTTCTACAACCTGCCCTGACGCCTCGGGCTATACTAGATACCTTTACTGGGTCTCAATCTTAAGCTGGAACTTATACTTATACCTACATGAGCATGTATGATATATGTACAAATCATGGTCACAGGGTTTCAAATTTGGTCTAAAGCCGTACAGACATGTTCAAAATTAATGTTCTTCCTAAGTTTCAGTACTACCCGGTATAGAAATGGGTTTATGGAAATATATATTGCATAAAATTATCAGAAGAGGTGTTATCTTATTTATTTCTCATAGAAAAGATAGATCCTTTCATAATATTTACGTAAATAATTTTTATTTGCACGACTTAGGAAAACAATTGCAGCCGTGACGGAGGGGGCGAAAAATTCGTACCTGTTTTCCGAAAATACAAACGTATGCACTTCAGTTTGATTTAATATTATATTCAAGCTGGTGTTTGTGATTGACACATCATTACGTGGTATAATTAAATCGAAATAAACATTATTTTCAACAAGTTTGCCTTTTAATCGCCGATAGATTTATGATGTTTTCGTCCCAAAGTATTCACATACTGGCATACTAATTCTTCTTGGATAATTATACAATTATACAATTGTATTCGGAAAACTACAAAGAGATCAATTGAGACAATATAAACTAAGTTAGAAAAATGTCAATTTACAATATTTGTATTTTTTTACCAAAAAAAAAATGTAAAAAGATCCTTCGGAAGCATAGAATGCAACCAAGAAAAATCATAGCAGACTCCCTTAGATTGAGTCTATTTATGAGAGGTAATGAAATGTGCAACACGTCTTACGCGCCCCCCCCCCCCCCCCCCCCACACACACACACCCACCCCACTATTACCAGCTTAAGCGGAACTCTACATATGTTGAATGGACTCCATGATGCCAAAGGACCAGAAAATATAGCAACACTAAAACATGCATGTTGTCATGATTATGAGGCGTATTATATTAATCTACAGCGGAAAAATGACTGAATGCAAACCGAAAATCATGATGTGTGAGACATTAGTAGTTGTTTTAGTTGTTCCAAAATTGAATGTTTCATTGTTAATATTCTTTCATGGTTGCTTTTAGTTTAAGAACTATTCTGAAGTGTCTTTTATCAAAAGTCAATGTCACAGGGTCCTGAACATGGAAATCCGTTTCTTGTCAGTAAATTGAAAACCATTTGACCAAGAATGTTGAAACTTCATAGGATGATTGGACATGTAAAGCAGATGACCCCTATTGAGTTTTGAATCACTTGATCAAAAGTTATGGTCACAGGAACCAGAACTTTGAAAACAGTTTCCAAATAACCACTTAAGAATCATTTGACCCTGAACCTTCAATCACGATGATGGGAATTACAAAGTCGATGGCCCTTAATGTTTCTGGGGTCACTTGACTTAAGGGAAAGGTCACAGAGGCATAAAGATGGAAAAACTCTTTCTGGATCAATAACTTAAGAATTACTTGACCCAGAATATTGAAACTTTATAGGATGATTTGACATGCAGTGTAGTTGACCCCTGTGGATTTTGGACTCACTCGATCAAAGATCAAGGTCACAGGGGCCTGGAAAACGGTTTGTTAGAGAACCATTTGACCCATAATTTTGTAACTTCATAGGGTGATTGGACGTGCCAAGAAGGTTATCTCTATTGCTGCCATCATTAGTGTCCCTTTGTCTTTTGTCTAATTTGAAAATTAATTGTCCTCATTCGAAGGAGGAAGGATATATATTGTAAATATTTCAAAATGTTTAATGATGGATGTTGGTCGGTCTATAGACAAATCAGTTTCAGGATGATAACTGGAGAACGATTCGGCCTAGGATCAGCAGATCAGGAGATTTGTTATAACCAGCAATTGACCCGACCCCTATTTATTTTGAGTTTAGTAGGTCAACTGCCCGTTCTCTCCTCCATAGACTTTTTTCTTTTTCTTTTTATGTTCTTGGAATGTTTTTGAATAAAATAAGATTATCAATGTTCTGACTACCAGGTTCATTTTCGCACTACTGAAAGTTTATGCACAGTAAAGGCATTGCGTCTTTTCCCAGCGTTTTTCAGTCAAGTTCTGTTCACATTGCCTGTTTGTAGGATTTATTTGCAGCCTTTATTTACTGGCTTGTTGCATAATTAAATAAGTCCCTCTCAGCTGTTTCACAAATAGAAAATTCCCCGGAATCTGGAGATGTTGGTTGACGAACAACAATTTTTTTTTCGTGTCCGTACACTTTTAAAGTCTGACGTTAACTTCATGTTGTTTTGACTGCGCATATTTCGACCAACTTAAAAGTCAGAATTAGCCGGGAATAGTTGTTGTTTGTTTTTGGGGTTTTAGGCACGTTTTCGTCAACATTTTTTTCAAGCACTGGTTTTCCACAGTAACTTACATTGAAAAATATTAAAAGTATTTGAAGTTTTATAACTGGAATTATTTTAAAATCTGAATTGCACATCATTATTTGTTTACCATGGTTAAAAATATTCATTTAAAAAGATGAAGGTTAATTTGTGACAATAGCGTTATATGCCTATGTTCAAATATTATTTTTTGGCTTTGTGTTCAAAAGATATGCTTGCATTTTTTATTTCGATTTCTTGCATACCAGACTAGTACATTTTGAGACTTCCACGACGAAACCGTAGTTTGTAAAAATATACAAATTACATGTCTGTCTAATTTATAAAAATTAATTCATTTTAATATTTTGTGTTTTGACATTCTAGAATTATTCGAAGTTAATGAAAAACACGGACTTTTTCCGTACGGAAGTACAACTTATTTCCTAAATTACGTACAGACGGAGGAAATGATATTGACTTTCTTGACACAGACTTTCAGATAGTGTCATTTTCTATCAAAGAAGTTTTTACTTGCAGTTATTTACCCAAAATAAATATTTTATAAGCACTTTTTCCTTATTTCACAGCTAATATTTTAAGTAAAAAATGGCAAAGTTTAGCAAATGTTCCCGACGGTGTGTAGAAAATTGTTTACATACCCGTTTTTAGACAATATTTCGTCGGCATTCAGTGGGACATTAACCGGATTCCGTAGTTTCCCTTTTTTCAACGGTGTAGCAGAAAATTTAATCAAAGGTGCTGTAGTAAAACAAAAATCCATATCACCGGCCGACAATGCGACAATGCGAGATTTTACTAATTGTCGCAACTAAAAGTCTTTCTTTAAGCGAAATTTCAATTTACTGATGCGAGATTTAAGAAAGACATGCGAAAATAAAGACGATAAATGTCGCCCTCTTAACCTCGCGAGGATTGTTAAAAACAGACATAACTCGGGTAAATATTTGCATTAGACATAAAAGTCCACAAAATATGCTTATTTCATTTTATGCTGAAATCCCTAAATGGATTCTTCTTATAAACAACTTAAAATTAAATCAAAATTTACAACACATTTAATTTTTTTTCAGTTGTCGTTTATTAGGAAATAATATATTCCAAACAGTGAATGAGTTCAGATACGAAGGGATCATATATACATATAGAATGTAAATGGATGTATATATAATATGAAATTACGGATCTAAATGACAATTGTTTCTTTATATCACTTTTTGACATATAACATTTCGATCAAGGATTATTATGTACATCCTTGACGCATCTACCAAATATTTGCCAGTGTTTTGTAGGTTTATTTTTCAGCGCGCCGCTACGACATTTATCGCTATGTCATGATAATTTTGAAAAACAAAAATGAATTGTTGCATAATTACTCATAATTTTAAATACTTCTTACAGGAAGATGAATCGTGTCGTGTTAATTTAAATGCCTACATGGATATTTAAATCAACTGTCAACACCCAACGGAAGAATATTGCCTAAACTGTATCCTAGTATATTTGAAAGTTTGTATATCAGAAGAGAAAATCATGTTTCAACAAATCTAAAATATTAGCCAAACGAACAAGAAATTGCGCATTCAGAAACACTTACTTGTATATTCTTGAAGCGTATATGAATTTTCACTTTGAAGTCCATCTATACAGGAATACAGACTCAAATTGTACGAAGTTCCAGCTTGCAGATTAGCAATAGTGTATGTACTATCGCCTGTGCACAAAACCGAACTGCTGTCATCCGATTGAATACTACAACAACTGTCTTCTTGATCATTTTTATGCTGACTTTTATCTTGTCCAACTATTTTTGGAGTAATGTATATTCTATAGTTCACCAAATCCTGCCCTTTGCCGTTGTATTGCATTGACAAAGTCATGGATGAATTGTGTTTTTCAGATATTGATACGCTTGTTAGGCTTGGAGGTTCTAGGAATTGCAAATAAGAATGCATCAATAATATTCACCTGTCGGAGAATAGCAACGCTCGACTATTCAATAACCTTGTCAATTGAATGAATATAAATGTCGAAACAGGGGCATAATTTTGTAAAACTGCAAAATAGGATTACACTGAGAACATAAATTAGTTATGTGTTAGCAATCATTCCTGAAAAGTATTATTTACAATATCACTAACAGTGAATAGATTTGAGGAAATACTCAAAGATTTCTGCCGATTGAAACTGTTTAACCTTGAGCATACCATACATGCATCATCAAGTTTTAGAAGAATACAAAGAACAATTATTATGCATGGAACAGGAAAACCGTGATAGTCAGGAAAACAATTCTGTGGAAGTTAATAAAACTTGGCTTGGGTGTTCCCCGGGCATTCTTATTTCAAATTTGTTCAAAAAGTTTCGCTTGTGTAGATATAGGAGACAAAAGAGCTAAAAAAAAGACAAACACATCTTCTGCTTGTCCAATTTTGAAATAATTTCACATCAATTGTCGTTATGCAACCCTTTACGAAGAAAAACATGGTGACCAGATTGTCTGTTTACTTTTACAGATATGGTGGAAACTTTAAAGTCTGGTTAAGAACCATGCACCCCGAAGTTATTAATGTGAAAAATTAATTCCTTTTTTAGGTCTGGTATCCCCCTATGTAAGAATCACTGATAATAATTTTAGATTATTTAGATGTTTAATATGATGATATGTGACATTTCAGTTATATCAGATTTACTCTCAAAGGTGAAATTTTAAATAATAGACATTTTTTTATTTGTTAAACGAAAAAGTAAACCACACTCATGTGTCCCTTTACAACCTAACAAAACCTTTGGTATAGTTACAACTAAGGCTACTCCTGACCTGGCCTTGCCTGCCCCTATCAAAAATAGCACTCATCAGGCCATATCAGAATTATTTCAATAAACTAAATCAGACCAGCGGTTTCTAACAAGAGGAATTTTAAAATTGATTTCCACACCATACATACTAAAAAAATGTCTCCAAACCTACGCCATGCTTTTTGACTATTAGGAATACTTGAGACAATTTAAGAAGAAAGTCACCTATGAAACATGTCTATGAAATGATTTAGATAATTGAACAGGATAATAAGGAGATGTCGTTTGAATAGTTATGTATTCTCAGCTTTTGAGGTCATTCTTTTTTACAAATCAGACCGCTTTGGCCTACAGTCGTCGAGTAACTGTGGCTAGTAGTAGATGAACCTATTCTCTTTCAGGGGCAAAATGTTAGACTTACGGTAATCTTGTAGCTTAAAAAGGTTTCAGTGTTTAGTTTAAGAACTGGTGGCCGTTCTGTGCAACCGTCCGAACAAATGTGACCATCCGAGAATCATCCATGCCAAATTTTATCAATTGCACTAAATGGTTCCGGAGGAGATATCGTTTGAAGTAAAATGTGGGCGAGGGGCATCGGACGACGCTCGTATGATGGACGATAAGTCATCACAATGTCTCACCCGAGCACATCGTTCTCAGGTGACCTGAAATCAATTTCTCAAAATACCGTATCATCTACATGGATTTGTTAATTGGTTTTAAAAATCTTAATGTAGGTGATGATAGGAATAGCTGGCTAGCTTGAGGGAAATTTAAGTGGAAATGAAGCTCTGAATCTTCTTCATTCATGCGATGTAAACAATAAATAATGAAAATTAGAAAGATAGAATGACTTTCTTTATATTACTGTGAGAAATGTCCATAAACCAGTAAGAAATCATCACGTTTCAGTCCCGGTTTAGGAGTTATGAATACGGTTACCACACAGTCACGCAGATGATGATAATAAAGATACATTTAAAGTTTCAAGTCATTATCTTATATTGTACTAAAGTTATATCTAGAAAGCGGAGATTGCCAAAATACAATTAGAGTTATGGGGATTGTAAGCACACATGCAGATGATGAGTATAAAGAAATGATTTATCTTTTTAAGTGCCAAATATATGTCTATAAACGAAGCTTTCGGAAACATTAACCTGAAAATAATTCAAAGTATAACAATTGGGTGGCCTTGACCTTCGGGATAATCGGCCCAGCCCCTGCACATACTTTGTTTGTATGCTGGACAATGTTTATTTGAAGTTACAGTAAGATAAATGCAAAAGTAACACAGATATGACAGAAAAACAAAGGTTGCCGACAAAAACTTTAACCTTAAAAGTAATCTAAGTATAACACCTTTGTGACCTTGACCTTGGATATAATGGGCCCAGCCCCTGCACATGCTTTGTTTGCATGCTGAACAATAGTAATCTGAAGTTACAGTAAGATATAAGCAATTGTAAAAAAGAAAAACAAACGTTGCCGAAAAACTTTAACCAGGAAAGCTCACATCGACCCAACACCGAGGCCGGGACGAGTAGAATAGCAACCCAAGGTATTAGTTTCGATCTTTTTGCTGTTAAGCTTCCTAGCAGTTTCGGAGAGGAAGCCAATATAACACTTCTATAATTAAAGTAGAGTAACATTACAAAAATAGCCTGATCAAGTTGCGATCCCACACTTCAAAGGTACCATTTTCATATAGGTTCATGTATATCAAACAAGTTATTGAAGTTAAAGATTGTATCGATGTTTCATGAAATCTGGTCGATAGTTTAGGTTTTCCTGATAAAAGTCACCAAAGGAAATCATTCTACGAAAAGATGACTCGTCTAAAAAACTTTCACAGCTACTATCATTGACAATATTGACGGGTTGAATGGGAACAAATTATTATCTCCATCATACTAGGAGATGGAAATTCCTAATAAGAATAAAACAAGGCAAAGGAAGTTTGATATAAAGTGCCACCCTTTCTAATCTTGCACTGAAGATATATCTTTTGCACAGGATCTCCAAATGAAAATAGAATATCTCTAGTACAACTGAAGTAATACTTACTTGTGTAATTCTGAAACACTAAAGCGTTTGTGCTGTTGAGTTGTCCAACAACGGCAATTACTGAGAAATTATACAGAACGCCGCCAGTTAAATTTTGAAAGGTTTTTGTGACGAGTGCTGTTTCATTTCTATAAATTTCTTTCACTGAATTATTAATAACATTTGAAATCCATATCCGGTACTTAGTACATTTTTTATCCAAAACTGGAACCATTCGTACTGTAATGCTATGTTCAGTAATATTTACAATCTTTACTTCTTTTAGGTCTACGTCTTCTGGCTCTGAAAAATATATGAATATAACATTCAATTTAGGTAACAATGTATAATAATAATAATAAAAACAAGTCAATTGGTAATGTTGTAAAACAGGAGTTTCGTGTTAAATTGCTGTTTTCAATATTGAATAAGCCATTTTTCGCAGCTCATGCTGCATGGCTGTTGTCCTGTGTGATAATTGAAGTATTTCGTGTTCTAGATAATATACAAAAACCACAGCTACTGAACAAAAGTACAAACATATTACAATGTGCGAATTAGACGGAAATGTTCATTGTTTAATTCTAAAAAGCCCCAAACAATAAAATCTTTCTCTGAAAGCAGTTGCGGTTTAAACATCAGACTCAATCAATCAGAGTCTGCTATTCCTTTGCTTGGTTGCATTATATGCTTCCAAAGGATCTTTGTGTGTGTGTGTGTGTGTGTGTGTGTGTGTGTGTGTGTGTGTGTGTTCGGGTTTAACGTTTTTTTCAACAATTTTTCAGTCATATAAACGACGGTGTCTACATGTAGCAGTGAGCACAATGCCAAGCTTTATAGTACTGCCTCACTGGAATATCACGCCGTAGACACGTGGTATGATACCCCACCCAGCCAAATTATACTGACACCGGACTGACCAGTCCTAGCACTATCCTCTTAATGCTGAGCGCCAAGCGAGGAAGTAACTAGTACCATTTTTACGTCTTTGGTATGACGCGGCCGGGGATTGAACCCACGAAGCGGACGCTCTACTATTAAGCTACCGAGGCGGTTTTTTATATGAATCTTGAATAGCGATATTAAACTTCATTTCGCAATTCAAACCGCAAAATATTTTGCAGTTTGCAGTTAAAACTAAAAAGTGCAAATTAGATTAGAATGTTACATTTCAAAGCCTAATAACAAAACAAAAAAAATCTATCTTTTTTTTTGGAAAGCGAATCGCGGTCCATATACATGTATATCGTGAACCGCAAAATAAACCAAAGCTTTCAGAAACCCGAAGGGGCAGAGCAATTGTTTTGCTATGGTTATCCTGGTGAAACGATATTTTTAAATGTTATATTCATGAATTTTGTGTAAACTGACTTGAACACTAGCGAATTTGCATGTTTTTTTTTCATTTACAAATATTCCTAATAGTCTTGTTCTAAAGACAAATTAATTGATGATGTAGCGTTTATTGTCATTCTTGAAATACAGCTTTCTGAAGGACTGAAATTGTCCTGTGGATACGAAGAATCTTTTCAACGGCTTACCATCAGCATATAGGACTGATTACACCAAACAGGAAGTGATTACTCAGTGTTACATGTAAAAAAGTCTAAAATGTAGTGATATGCTGTTGATGAAATCTGGTATAAAGAGTTATATAAGGAAGTGGCAGTTATATGTCTGGCTTAGTTTTATTGCTTATTGTATTGAAAAAAGATTTAGACCATTTTCATTGTGAATTTCCAAGTATTAGTTTTGTTCTTTGAGAACATGTCTACATACGCGTAACTTGTAAACAGCTATTTTCACGGGAGCATTTTCAGAGAGTGAAGTTTTCAGAGCAGATTAATTTTCTTATATATCGACGGTGTCGATCGAAAATTCCGAATAACAAAAATGCCTATTTTTTCTTTGCCAAATAATGTTCAGCATTTTCCTGCGCACATTTTTTTTTTAATCTGGGGTCAATTAGCCAATGGAAAAGACGTGAAACATGATGAAATAAAATACCGTAAAATGAGAAAAATAGAAAATGCCTATTGATTTCGCTGATTGGAAAAAAGCCGAATAGTGATTTTCAGCATTTTCTTAAGTTACAAGTGTCTTTTCAATACTTTTCAATCCTCAATCATGTAGCTCATCCAAATATCAATTAGCATTGCAAGTATGGATGTTCTGTGTTGTTTACTTTTATCAGAAATAGATCTGAAAAAAATCATTATTCGGTATTTTATTATTGATTTAGAAAAGGCGGGAAAACACTAAAATTAGTTTTGTTGCCTCTCCTGAAAACCACCTTTTTATTTTTTTCGTCGATATGTATAAAAGCATGTCAATATTTTCCTAGATTTGATAAGAAGACATGTCATACTTAATGACCATATATGGTTTTTCTATCAGTGAAATGCGCTAAAGTACTGAAAATGAGGTCTCAAGATTTCATTGTTTATATAAAAACAGAAGAAAGTAATTGGTAGAGTGTAACCTATAATAGCTCTACTAATAGTGAGGAAACGTGACTTCACCGATAAGGTCTGCTATCGATAAATAGGATATTCATCTGGGGTCTTCATCCACTATCAAAGCCAGGAAGGCGCCATATGACTAAATATTTGTCGGTGCGACGTTAAACCCAACAAAATAAATAAATAAACATAATTAAATAATAGATTTTGCATTCTTTTTTTTTTCTTTTTAAGTTTTAAGCCTTCACATCGCAAGCAAAATGTTCTTTAATTTCTATTAACTGTACCGAGAAACGCTTTATCTATATTGAACTACGCACTTTGCTAAATTCTTTAAAGTACAGTACAGATTTAAATTTGTATATCCATGTTAGCAGCAACATACCGAATTTTCATGGACGATGTTTTCCTATCATTCTGTTCAATTTTTGACACGTTTTAGAACAAAATATACTCAATGAGAAAAATTTATTAATACTGATCGAAAGCGTAAATTAAACACAAACGTATTCACAGAATAGGAAACAAAACAACCTAAATTGTTCTTCTTAGTAACATTATTTTTTGTTTATTTTGTTGGGTTTCTTTTCTATCAAATCATGCACAATTATGTATTTTCAATAAGGAAATATTTGACGGACCCCGACCACACCGCTGACATCCCAACCACCTCATTAGCAATCATCTGTTGTAGTGAGAATCAATTGTTTAAAATGAAATAGAAGTTATGATTGTGACTGTGCTGATATATGCTTGAAATTCGTGAATCAAAAGCATTTTGTACTAAATATTTTAACCACAAGTGCTTTTCTCCGCCGTTTTGAAGCCGAAAATATTGTGCTTTGTTAATACCAAGACCTTAAACTGTTCTTTTGATGCTAGATTTTAATAATATCATTTGCAGATATGGTGCAATGTGCATGCTGCGTACTTTTTAAAAGTTTCTTTTTTATTTGATTACGCTGTTTGGAAAGACCATGGTCTCCTTGAAATAATCTGTATATTAATTCATTTTGTATATTTTCTACGTTAGTTACAAATAATCCAATATATTCATTTAACCAGTTATTGTTTCTGCATGTTATTTATTCTGTAAACGAGTGTGTCAGGCAGCACGTCTCTTCGAAATTTATTGTATATAGAAAGCAATTCGCGCATTGCATTATGGTATAACAGATATATGTTCTATTAATAGAACACAATAGCGTGATATTATCCGCTTCCAGTCGTTTTTTTTCCAACCATGCATTGGGGAATATGTCTCGGCTAAACGCATAATTTCCATTACACATGCACGGTAATGATACCTATAGTTTCAAGGGATATAATATCATTGTAATTCGGTCACATAGAAAAGCAGAATCACACGATTTGTGTCAAATCTCTGTAATGGTTGTTTTAGCCAACAAGTTTCTTTTAGCACACTTGGCTGTATTATTACGCTTTTTAATAAATATTGCCAATATTAAACGCATTGTTTTATATGATATACGCTACGCTATATGAGATATGTCTCGACTAGGTTAAGTGTGATTGTGTAATTATGCTAAACGACTGTTAAGTGAAGGAGGTAGAACTACTTTTACACACTATTTTGTTAGGCTTTTTGCATTAAGAAATCACTTGCTTTTTGAAAGTATGTATTAACATTGAAGCGGATACTCCGCCCCAAAAATCATTTCGTAATTAAATTCAATTGTTGAATTTTTAATTCCAAAATTTCAAATTGAGAACTGCAAACTGCAGACCAACTTAAAGCCTACCAGATAATATATCTAGGCCGTACTATAAATCACAATAATATATTTTCACCACTTTTTAGTTTTAAAATATAAAAATATTGTTTTAATTCCAAGATACATGTATTTGCCCTTTTATGGCTTAGAAGAGCCTGTCTAGAGTCTATATTTGGTTCTTTGTCAAATAGGTAGATCGAGCCAAGTTTTGGCGCTTGGTCACATCAGTTAAAACTAATATTATCTGGTATTCAACATAAAATGATATAATTCCAAAATGTAATTGCCCTAGATTTCTGCTGAACATGATTTAAAGATAATTGAAAACACATGAAGAATAAAAAACAAGAGACTCTAACGGGCATTAGACATTCATCTGAATAGGATTTTGTCTCTTTGTTTTACCTTGCATTTGACAAAGTTTTAGGAACATCCACTGAGCATTTCATATAAATGTAAAATTGTTTCCATTTATATAAAGACATAACGTTTCAACATATATTCAAATAGAGACAAATTTCAAAGTGATGGCCATTATCCAAAATGTTTGCAGAGAACTCATTTTACCATTAATTTTAATAAAACATCAAACTATTGGTAAACAATCATACAAGAGGGTCATGATAGCCCTATATCGCTCACCTGAGTAAAATTGCACTTAATGATAAGATCAAGTTTTGACATAGATCACATAGGCATACACTTTAAATATCATCAGGATAAATATTTTCTTGCAACAGTCCCTTTTGACCTATGGATCACGTACTAGTCAGGGCCAAATAATAAAATTTCAAATGAGTCCTATAAATACTTACTGAGATAAATCCATTTTAATTAAAATCAGGGGAGGTAATCATGCATTGGTATTATGCATGTAGAAGATACAGAGTACAAGTCTTTACAAAAATATATTAGAAAAGTAAGTAAAAGTAGAAATTCCTTACCAGGGAGGACGTAAATAACCTTTTTCAAACCAATTTCATCAGAAGGTATATTCATTTACATAAATATAAAGGGAGATAATTTGTCATAAATTCAGTCAAAATGTATTTTCACTGATTGTCCAAGTCCATCTGATGGCATAAATAAAATTTCAGATCAGTATCTTCATTAGTTACAGAGATATACACATTTTAGTTTGAAATAAAGGGAGGTAATTTGACATAAAATCATTCCATAGTTATCTACCCTGATTGTCCAATTAATGACAATAATGAAATTTCCAATGAGTCCTATAAGTACTTACTGATATAAATCCATTTTGATTAAAATCAGCGGAGATAATCATATATAAGATAACTCCAGAACCTATGATTGGATCTGACAAATTTATCATAGAATCCAGGAGTTATTGTTGTTGAAGATAGTTTGCAAGTTTGTTTCAAATCAAACCTTAAATGAAGTCTCTTTATGGCTGTAAAAGCCAAAGTAGTAAATTTTTGACATTTAAGGGGCCATAACTCTGGAACCCTTGATAGGATCTGGCCAGTTTTCGAAAGGAACCGAGATATTATGTCAATACAAGTTGTGTACAAGTTTAATTAAAGTTGATTGCAAAATGTTGCCTCTATTGTGTTCACAAGCCAAAAATAGCAAATTTTGACCCTTTAAGGGTCATAACTCTGGAACCCATGATGGGATCTGGCCAGTTTTCAAAAAAAAAAAAAAAAAAAAAAAACAAACAAAAAAAACGAGATATTATGTACATACAAGTTGAGTGCAAGTTTGATTAAAGTTGATTGCAAAATGTGGTCTCTATCGTGTTCACAAGCCAAAAATAGCAAATTTTGGCCATCTAAGGGGCCATTACACTGAAACCCATGACGGGATCTGGCCAGTTTTGGAAAGGAACCGAGTTATTATGCCCATACAAGTTGAGTGCAAGTTTGATTAAAATCAAGTACAAAATGTGGTCTCTATCGTGTTCACAAGGAAATTGTGGACGGACGACGGACGGACGGACGGACGGCGGACGAAGGGTGATCACCAAAGCACACCCTGCCACTATGTGACAGGCGAGCTAAAAGCACAAAATAAAAATGTCAATATCATTTTTCTAGCGTGCCTGAAGTAAACGGATTAAATGAGACAGAGTTCTAACTTCAACATTGAAAACAGCAAGAAAAGGCTTATCAAATTAATTTTTTCCATTTTTGTACAGTTAATCAATTATAAGTCTTGAAAGAAGTAAAATCTTACTGGACAAAAAGGAAAATAAGATAAAAAGAATTTGGTCCCAGTAGGGCTTGAACCTACGCGCCCCCACTCCCTCTCCCCTGAGAATTGCAGTAAAAGTAGGTTTATAGTAGGATTTGAATAGTACTCTCAAAAATGGAAGTACTCTATTAAGCTTCTAATACCTTAGCTTTTGGGGTAATTGATACCTTGTTTGTTTGTGCAATATCTAGGACTAAATTAATACTCTAATAAAATATATAACTAACTTTTTAAAAAAATAGATTACTGGAAAGTGAAATTTTCCATGTGTGAAATGTGTTTACTTACAAAATCAAGGAGACTAAAGATTTAATTTTCAATATTTGTTTTAGACAGTAGATTCCTGGAAATGAAAAGTATCTGTCAAAGTTTTGAAAAATACTTAAGAAATATCTCGGGGTTATGGTGGCTGATTTCTGCCATCTCGTTCTGGCGTGTTGGCGCGTTTGCAGGGCGCCAGTACGCCAGGACGCCAGGACGACAATTATACGCGCCAAGACGACAAACAAGGCATTTGTCGTTCTGGCGGGGGCGCCAACACGCTAAATTGGGAAGTTGTCGTCCTGGCGTTCTGGCGTCTTAGCGCGTTTGCAGGGCGCCAAGACGCCAACACGCCAGGACGACAATTATACGCGCCAAGACGACAAAATCCATATTTGTCGTTTTGGCGCGTTCATTTGTCGTCTTGGCGTGTTGGCGCGTTGGCGTTTGCAGGGCGCCAAGACGCCAACACGCCAGGACGACAATAATATGCGCCAAGACGACAAAATCCATATTTGTCGTTTTGGCGCGTTCATTTGTCGTCTTGGCGTGTTGGCGCGTTGGCGGGGGCGCCAAGACGCCAACACGCCAAGACGACAAATGAACGCGCCAAGACGACAAAATCCATATTTGTCGTTTTGGCGCGTTCATTTGTCGTCTTGGCGTGTTGGCGCTTTGGCGGTGGCGGGGGCGCCAAGACGCCAACACGCCAAGACGACAAATGAACGCGCCAAAACGACAAATATGGATTTTGTCGTCTTGGCGCGTATAATTGTCGTCCTGGCGTGTTGGCGTCTTGGCGCTCTGCAAACGCGCCAACACGCCAGAACGAGATGGCAGAAATCAGCCACTATACGGGGTACCGATTTGTATCTCTAGAATTCTGAATTAATTGATTACTTTTAGTGCAAGTATTAGACAGACATTTTTTCCTGGAAAACACGCATTTTTCTAATATCCATTAAATAATAGCATAACAGAAAACTAAGAAATATTTGATAATTTATGGATATACTGAAATGTACATATACTATAAATACATACAAAATAAGTAGTGTGTTCCTGTATATATACATTTAAATAAAAAGACTTGCCAAAGGCTTTGAAGGGATTGCGCCCGAGGTATAACCGCCCATCATGTATAAACATTGCCAAATCACGGTTTTGCTATAAATAATTTCTTAATTCTAAAAAAGTATTTTATAGTAAAAATATCTTTATAAACCCCTTCTGCTGTATATAAAACTTTGTTTCAGTTTCATACCCTTTGTTATTAAGTTTTTATTATCATACTTTTAACTGGAAAATAAAATTGTTCTTATTTCTTTTTTTTTTGTTTTTTTTACTTTTACTTACCTATACATAACAAAGAATGCTCTTTTTCAAACTTATATAAAAGAAGTGTATTTCCCTTATCTAGTGATGATAAGAATTATAGAGTCATTACACTAGTAAGCTGCTTCTCAAAAATATTTATCGTTGATCTGAATAAAAGGATTTTTTGGAATGTAATAACGTTGTTAGTGATGCCTAATTTGGCTTTCGAGAAGGTCTTTTTCTAAATCTGTGAAAAGGATATGGATAAAATGCTACAATCTTAGTGCTGAACAATTAATGAATGGTCCGAGAGATTGAACATTATTTGCAAGTTATGTAGTTCATTATGCTTTCATTATGTACAAGTACTGTAGGCCTATGCAATAAAAGGAAATAGTTCACTGCGCACGCCCATGGCCATGTTTTACTTTCGTTTTCTGAACCAAGGTAAGCACTGTCAATATTCCTCATACTTGTATCAAAAATAGGCGCACACGGTTTTCTATAAGCGCATATAAAATATAAGCGCATACTTTTGGCTTAAGTATAAGCGCATATCAAAAATATGCGCATAAAAGTGTCACTAAAACCATTATAAGCATATACGCTTATTTACAAGATTTTACAGTATTTGTATTAAATGCAATTGTTAGCAAAATTTTAAATGAAAATGGAAGGTTACATTGTGCCTTTATTGACTTTGACAGCATGTATCGTAATGGCCTCTGGGTTAAGGTTTTTAATCTTGGTGTTATAACACTGAGAATTATACGTGATATGTGTTTAGAATTTAAAGCTCGTGTGAGAGGTTGTAAAACATATTCAGATTATTTCGAATGTCGTACTGAATTTAAACAAGGGAAAGTAATGTCCCCTTAACGATTTTTATTATTGTTAGAAGATTTAAAGTTAATTCTACTTATTTTGTATGTATCTATAGTTGATAAATGAACCATTTGCAATTAGAGAAGGTAAAATAGATAGTCATAATTAGACATGTATTTACTGCCAATTTTACATAACCATTATTAACATACTCTACTTTTATCATTATAAGCCAAAATAGCATGTGACCTTAGGATTGTACTGTTGTTCCTTCTCATATTATAATACATGTGATGTAGTCAATCCTCATGTGAATGTTTATGAAAACTTATATTGATATTGCTGTATGTAGTTTTCCATGTCCTTGTACATATTTGTCAGATTTGTATGTTACGCTGAGCAAATTATTGTATCATGTAACAAGAGACGTTTATATTATGTTTACGTTACTTAATGTCATAGGGTAGATTTGTACATTTTGGCCCCTGTTAGCACCTTTATGTTTAATAGGTCTTTGAGAGAAGAGTATATTTTAACATGTCAATCGTTAGTTTCTGTATTCTAAAAGAACCTGCTTTATCACAGGGACATTGTATTCAAAATAGTTTAATTAGTAAAGTATGTAGTCGTATTTAGAACTTTAGATAGTCACTTCGTCACTTATCTCATTTTGTTCGATTAACTAAAGAATCTTGAATCTTCTCGTAAGCAATCTACAGATCATAATCTAATCATGCTTATTATCATGCTGATTTCTCTCTGACACACAGCGAAGGGCATGTAATTATTATTACTGTATCTATTAATGACGCATGCCCCTAGGGTTACTTGGCTAAAAAAGAACGGTATTTCGTGCAAATTCCTGTGCAGTTTATACTATCGAAATAAATTCAAATCTGTAGATAATTTCAGGTTCATGTAGTGATTATACATATGTCTATACAAATGTGCATACAAAATAATATATTGTTCATATCAAAATTCCCCTTCTCTGTTTCGTTTTCATGCTAACACTAATTTCACATGTAACTATGTGAACTTGTTAACTGTTATACATATATTAGCGCAATCGATCTACATTCAAAAACTGAAGCACCTTCAGAAATTATTTTACATTTTTTACATTTAAACATCCAGTTCGTATCACTGAACAGAAATAACAATAAACATGATTTTATATTGTTCACGTTGCTTTTTGTGATTTAAGTATTTGATGTTCATATTCAATAAATTATTAAAGCTCTTGCAAAACAAAACAACAACAAATGCACTAAATGTATACCAAAGTCCTATAAAACAATTATGAAAAAGTTATAACAGGTTTGCAAGTATTTTACTCTCCAGCAGAAAGACCTTTTCAGTTAAACAACTGTGAACACAATAAACCTGCTTTTAAGCAGTTACATATTTCTGTGCATGTGTTTTTACAGTAACATTTGATGAGTTTCACGCAGCAATTAGCAGCTTAAGGAAATGTACTGCAGAACTGAATGCAAGTGCAGACCATATTCATCGGAATATGATAAGTGTCGTCAAAAATGCCTGTCCTGGAACATGACAAGCTTCAACCACTAATCTTTGAATATACGGTGAGTTGTTTTTAATCTGTTTATTTCCTCCAATTATTTTTCAGGCTCTTGTTTACTGACTCATATGTTGATGTTCAGTTGTATGATATTTTATAATATCATATGGCAGCGTGTGTGACATTGATATCGTCAACTCGAGTGCAGAATGTCATCCGAGGCGAAAGCCGAGTGGTGACATTCTGTTACGAGGGTTGACAATATCTATGACACACACGCTGCCGTATGATATTCATTTTATTATACCAAACAAAATTAAGTATATAAAAAGTTAAAAGAAACGTTTTTAATTTATTTAATTCAACAGTTTCAGCTTTCGTCTGAATCGCCTGATGATTTGGCTAATCAGCTGAAGCAGTTATTTGCCCTTATATGACATTCAAAATATCTCCGCGGTCACGTGACATGACAGTCACTTTCATTTGGTCACATGTCAAAAAGTCAAAATATTTCTTTCTCGTGTAATGGGATTTTATCATTGTAGATAAAATAGAGAAAAGTGGAAACTTCACAGGTCGCTCAACACGACAAAAACGAAAATGTTGCAGGCTCGGTTTAATTGAGCCTGTTCATGGACGGTAGTGGAAATGCATGCTACCGTCCACGCCCTCTAGCCCCGGGTTGAGCCGAACTCAACATTTACACATGCTAAAAGTACAAAAAGCAATTTAGAGACATCCGCAGATGTATTCAACTGAGGTATAATAAAACAAAAATATCGTTCATATAATGGAAAATCCTCACTGGTACGAGATGACACAGAAAACAAGGACTATGATCCGGTAAAAAAGAACCAGTAGCACTTAAACCTAAAACAAACACTGCCTAAAACAAGACCATTACACAAGGGATATGTAAACATAGACACAGAAAAATTAAAAAATTAAAACAAAAAGGACAAAAGAAGCAAATAAAAGAACTCAGTAGGGGCACCTCTTTCGAATGTTCAGTGGCAGAAGGCACATTGAAATTTAAGCCCGTCAATGCTAAACCAAATACCACATTTATTCCCCACCATATTCTTTAATTACAAAGCTGTGTAAATAAAAGTAATCCCTTGCACACGTGATACTTACAAAAGTACGGTATGTAAAACGCAGACTTACCAAATCGAATGTAAATATATGTATAACTATTCCCTGGCTGCTTAATGACTCAAAATGCAGAGAAACAACAGAAACTCTCTTAAGATAACGAAAAATGATAGAGGGCAACATCAATGCAGATAACTCCGAGCATGGTTTTAGAGCTGCCTTTCATGGAATCCAACACCTGTAAAATCGCCGAACACCAAACATGCAGTGTCTCAAAATATTTGAATCACAACATCTTTTAATGTTACCAAACCCTTTTAGGGTTTATCAAATACAATAAGATTATCTTAAGCCACAAAGACTGCAATCTTGCTTGTGCAAGTTTCATAATAAGAAAATTATTAAAATAACATAGGGCCAAACTGTATTTCTTAACCTAGACGCTTAAATATGGAAAGAGTCGGTTGGTACCTGAAATGTTTGGAAAGACCAAATACTTGCTGGTGATCAGATAAGGAATATGAGCAGTCTCAAAATTTCATAAAAGGCTAAAGTTTTGCTCTCAAATAAATGATGAATTTGAATTTCATACCTCTTTAAACTTGTCATTTATAAACACCGTTCTTCACTGGCGAAGACTGACTTAAATATCTTTTTACTTAAGATTTCCATGATTCCGGTTTTGGAACAATTAATTAAAGTGATGTAAAGGGTGCAGCAAATTTTGCATCGTTGCATATTTACAAAATTATTTAAACACACATGTACAAATTTAAAGTTAACTATTCGACAATCTGGAAAATGAATTCATGTAAATTAAAAATTTTACGCATATCATTCAAGTATAAGCTCCGTGCATGTTCTGCTTGCAACAAACTGCATACAGTGTTATTCGTCCTTCTTTAAAGCGATCGTTAAAAAATCTAAGACAACTTAGCTGTGCCCCTAAAATCTTAGAAAGCTGTAAATATTCTAAATATACAGTATATGTACAGATGATTTTTGCAAGTACATATTGATAACAGAAACACTTTTGATTTTTACATTGGCTTAACTGTATTTTTTGTATATAGACAACAATTAACCTTTTTACATTAATTATCACGTATTTTCCTCATTTTGATATTTAAACCTCTGGTAGGAAATAACTGAATCAATCGGTAAAATCACAATTAAAGCTACTGGTTTTGAGTTCCATCCGTGTACCTTTGATTTAAACTAGTGGTTTGAAAAATATTTTGTAATGTCAAAAGTATCTATCTTAAAACATATGTTTATACTCGATAAATATACAGAAAATACCAAGTTATTAAGACTTACAGAAATCATATGTAAATAAGGGGGTTTTGTTCGTATCAAAGCAACTGGTATCTTACATGTAATCAAACCTTAAAGCATTTTTGTTGGGTTTAACGTGGCACCGACACAGCTCATATGACGACTTTGATGGCAGAGGAAGATCAAAGATGCTCCTCCATGCTTTACTGAATCACGGGCGGGCAAGAGAGGAGACCGACCGGCCTTCCATAAGCCAGTCACGTAAAGAACTCAATGACCGGAGTGAGGCTCGAACCAACATTGGTCAGAGGTGGAGGACTAATGATTTCAGACACAATGTCATTTATCAAATAGTCACGTAGAACATACGCCCTGCCCGAGGATCGAACTCACGACCCCACGATCCGTAAACCAACGCTCTACCTACTGAGCTACGCGTGCGGGCCTGAAAGAAAAATGTCTTGTAATTTAAAACTTTAAAACACTGCAACGAAATAAAAGCTATTTGCTAGGTTTTAAGAATATATTGCTAGCACAACAGGAATCATCTTTGATGACAGACAAACGGAGAAATGGACATACAACTGGCAAAATAGAAAAAACAAATAATTTACAATTACAGAAAGAAAGATAATTCTTAAGTTGTTTTAAGACAAACATCTGATTCTTGTTCTTAGCACTTTCTCTCATTGCAATTTATTATTGTATCATTTAAAATGAAAGTCCCTTCAGAAGCTAAAAGCTATTCTGTTAAATGAAAAGAAAGCAGACAGATGAACGAACAGGCAGACAAACATATTGCCTCGCAGTTTTGCCCATATATCATAAAATATTTTACATACTTTTTAAGTTGTCACAAGAGGATCATCTTATCATATTTACTTGTCATATTTTAAGTACTAAATGTAAGGACGGGACTTTCATAATTATACCAAATTTTATTTAAATATTTTACATATATTTAAGTTGCCGCATAATCAAATTATACGAACATACAGCAAATGGATAGAGGGCAAACCTGAAACCCTCCCTGTAAGAAACGTGAGGGCACTTAAAAATATATTGGAATAAAAACTGTGTGTCACATGTTAAATGAAGCGACATGGGATCGTTATGTCATTGCACTACTTGCTGAATATTGAAGAAAGAATAATACTTGTATAATCTGAGAATGCCTGTGATTACTTACTTGTATAGCTGATCGTTGTTGAAGGATATTCGCTATACAATGTGTCGATAATGGTAAAGACAGATATATTGTACTTTGTCCCTGCTGTCAGATTTTGGAATACATAGGTTCCATTGGAGAATCCTTTCCGGGCTACAGGTACTGGTATAAATTTGGGTTGAGAAATACTCAGTACAATTATGTCTGTTGTGTGTGATTCATTGGTTGACCACTGTACCGTTAAATATGTTTCACCATGGTCGATAACTGACACTCGAAACGGATTATTTGGTCCTGTGTATAAAAAGGCATATGTATCAACATATTATAAAATGTCAAGTATAATGAGAGCAATCCAATACCTAGAAAGTTAACATTGGTATCATGTTAGATTCGAAATAACATATCCCAAACTGTGATATTGGATAAAAGTATTGATGCTATTCAATGTTGATGATGCACTATACGAAATTATTTGAATTACATGGAATTTGTATAAGGATTTAAGTTCTAGATATAATATATGTGTAATATTGTAAAGTCCAAATAAGCGAAACTACTCAAAATTAGCTATCGGACATGAAAATATTCATGAATGTTCATTAAACTTACGCATTTCCATTTTATGCGGATAATGTAATTAAAACTAAACATCAGCTGAATTGAAACTGTATAAGAAGTTGGCACAAAATGTAAAAATGCAGTTTTAATACTCTCAGAAAACAAAACAAAACAGAAGAAAAAAAAGCGTGCATAACTCGGGTAAAATTTAAATCAGACATAAAAGTCCACAAAATTTGCTTATGTTCAATTTATGCTGAGTACACACGATGGAAATGAAGATTTAGTACTGTAAGGTCAACAAGGGACGTTCCTCAATAAATAAAAATGGGCATAAAAGTCCTGACAATATCTGCAAGTCCAATTCATTTCGTAAATATATGACAAACAGTGAAAACATATACATGTATATACACACACTTAAATTTGGAGGAGGTTTGACAAATGATTTTAACGACTTTAACATTAACTATATTATCATTATTATTATTATTATTATTATACCAGACTTATATAGCGCCATTTCTTACTATAACACACTATTACAGACTAAGTTCACTCATTTAGAAAGCAATAGACAAGAGAATAGTATTGTGGTATATACATTTAATGCACGTGCAACGCGAAATAAGCAAATTCGATGAATTGGTATCTCGGGCCTCGCCGGCAGGGTTTGTGGTGAGGAGGAATGGCAAAAAATATATCCGGCAAAAAGTTAAAAATATTTAAAATGTACATAATAAATGTATGTTACGTTGATCGTGACAAAGAAATTATTTTGAATGGAATATGCTTACTTCTAATAAGCTTAGCTTTTAGAATTAAATGGAGTTATTTAAAATGTGATCTTGAAGTGTAACTAGGACGAAATATTGTCTTCAAGCAGTTTGGCAAGTGTTGCTGTTTAACATGTACATTTGAACTAAAAAGAACATTTGATTATAAATATTGACGGAAAATTAAAAATTAAAATTAAGAAAATATGTAGGGGGTGGTGGAGGGATGCATGATCGGGATGGTGGCCATGACTGGGTGGAGGATCGAGGTAGGGGAACGGTACAACTTTGCATGTTGATAAACGTTCATTGAAGGTTTGAAAAAAATCTAAAATCGGGAATGAATTATAATAAATATTCAAGGAAAAGAAAGAAAGAAGTATATTGAAATTCTACCAAATGGTAAGTTTGTTATGTACAAATTATGTGGATTTTTAAACAATTAAATCTGAAGTAACTAAAGAAAGCCGGACGAAATTGTGTGTGCATAACCACATTATGGTGATCTAAATTTAAATTTCATAGTTCTAGGTCAAATATATCACAACTTATGAAGCAGAAATTGCCACATTTATAGTATCATATATAGTTAACACTAGAAATTTCTAAGGAACATAACTCTGGTGTTTCTCGGGCAATCTGACTGAAACTGCACGGGCTGCTTAACGTTATAGTGTTCAATATGAATTTGATGTTTTATTTTAATACCAACAACCACTTTCTAGATATGGCTCCGAAAGGTGGAACGGAAAGACGAACGGAAGGACAGACGGACGGACGGCCTTCGCCAAAACTATATCCCTCTGCATTAGTCGTGAGATAAAGGAATACAATGTACTGACCCAATGTTTCAAACATAGTTATCAGAGTCGATGTGAAAATACATATTGAGTATCGTCTGTAAATACTTGTATTAAACATTCCCGAAATGGATTCTTCTTATAAACAACACATATTGAGTATCGTCTGTAAATACTTGTATTATGCATTCCCGAAATGGATTCTTCTTATAAACAACTTAGAAAATTAAATAAAATAAATGCAACACATTTATTTATTTCAGTTGTCGTTTATCAGGAAATAATATATTCCAAACAGTAAATGAGTTCAGATGCGAACGGGTTCATATATATATAATGTAGAATGCTAATAGATGTATAGATAATATGATATTGATCTAAAAGACAAACTTTTTGTTTCTTTCAAGAGTATCTCACTTTTTTACATATAACATTTCGATCAAGGATTATAATGTACATCCTTGACGCATCCACCAAATATTTGGCCATGTTTTGTAGTTTTTTTTTCATTTATCGCTGTGTCATAATAATTTTGAAAAACAAAAATGAACTGTTGCATAATAACTCATAATTTTAAGTATTTCTAATTGGAAAATAAATCGTGTCGTGTTGATTCAAATTCCTACATGGATAATTAGATCAACTGTTTACCCCTACGGAAGGTTATTGCCTTAACTGTTTCTTAGTATATTTGAAAGTTTGTATATCAGAAGAGAAAATCATGTTTCAGAGAAAGAATTTGCGTATTCAGAAACACTTACTTGTATATTCCTGCAGCGTATATGGATTTTCACTTTGAAGTCCATCTATACAGGAATAAAGACTCAAATTGTACGAAGTCCCAGCTTGCAGATTAGCAATAGTGTATGTACCATCGCCTGTGCACAAGACCGTCCTGCTGTCATCCGATTGAATATTACAACAACTATGTCTTTGACCATTTTCATGCTGATTTTTCTCTTGTTCAACTATTTTTGGAGTAATGTATATTCTATAGTTTACCAAATCCTGCCCTTTGCCGCTGTATTGCATTGACAAAGTCATGGATGAACTGTGTTTTTCAGATACTGATGCGCTTGTTAGGCTTGGAGGTTCTAGGTATTGCAAATAAGAATGCATCAATAACAAGACCTGTCGGAGAATAGGAACGCTCGACTCTTCAACAGCCTTGTCAATTGAAGTCGAAAAGGCGGCATAATTTTGTAAAAAATCAAAACAGGGTAATAGAACCTGTACAATATATATCAGGTCATGACAATGAAAAATTGCGTGAGGTTTCAATCAATTCCCATTAGTGGGTACTGAGATACAAGATTACATACAAAAACTTAATCAATTACTGCTAAGTAAAAAAGGGGCACAATTTTGTAAAGAGCAAAATAGAGTTAAAGAAGACTGTGCATTGTAAGTTAGTTTATCACAGTGAATAAGTGTGTGAAATTTAAATCCATTCCCACAAGTGGTTACTAAGATACTAGCTTACATACAAAACATTAACCAACAACTACTAAGTCGATAAAGGGGTAACTTTTGTAAAAATGCTAATTAGAGTAATAGAATCTGTGCCCTGCATGTCAGATCATCACTGTGAATAAGTGTGAAGTTTCAATCCATTCACATTAGTGGGTACTGAGATACCAGGTTACATAATATAAAACTGTTACTAAAAATTCAAAAAGGGACACAGTTTTGTAAAAAAAGCAAAAACAGCTATGAACCTGGGAAATTTATGTCAGTTTATGAAGTTTCCATCCCTCCCCACACGTGGTTACAGAGATACCAGCTTACATACAAAAACTACTGAGATACCAGCTTAAACACGAAAAACAAATCGGGACGCGGACGCCGCTGCATAGACGAGTCCAACAGCTCTACCTATTCTTTAAATAAATGAAATAGTAAAAAAACATATACTGTACACTAAAAGTGCCTTCTGGTGGTATGTGAGTCTGCTTATGGACACTTTTCTGCCCGGGTTATATATCCTTATTTTGTTTAAAACTAGACCTGGTACTATTAACAGAAAGTACCTTGGACAGGTTCAGTCATCCTATTTTCAAAGAAGGCGTCAAATTGCACGGTCATGTCTTAATTAATTTTAGCCAATAACTATTAAACAAACCATTAAGGTGTGCTGTACTACGATACATCCTAATTTTTACGACGGGTATCAACGGCTTTATCAAAATAAGAACTTTGTTTTTCTTATGCCGATACTATTTACACACGAAATAAATGTATAAACGTATAAATGAAAATGTTGCAACATAAAATGCAGTGTATTCATCTGGACTGTCGGCGTCTTCCAAGTCAAGGTGTAAAGTTCTTAGATAGCCTTAGCTTTGTTATCTATGTTCTGATTTTTTTATTAAATATTTTTTTATCAATAAACACGACGTCTAAACTATATCTGCAAAATCTAGGTGATTTAGGGTTAAAAAAAATTTAGGCTACTTTTTTGTTACATCAAGTTTGGATGAATATTGATAGAACTATGTCACAACGCAATGATTTTCTACCAAGGCTCAAAACGGGATCAAAAGGATCTTATAAAAGTAACAAATAAAATGTAGAGCATTCTTGTCTTAGTCATAACATATATGCCAACATAACAGGTCGCATTTCTCAGTATGTGTCTACATATATATTCGAGGATAAGGTCCGAGTTTTTTAAAATGTATTTAAATATTGCAACATTTTCTCAATTTTATTTTCAACCCTAAATCCAATTTAAACTGACAGAAGTAAAACTAAAACTTTGTATACTGATCCTGATGTGTGTTACCATTCAATTGAACATATAATCTTAAAGGTCATGGTTAAGGAGGGTAAATGCAATTATTTCTCTCTGTCATTCATATTATAACAACAGGTAAAATACAATACTTAAACAATGAAAAGTGTTTCGAGTTGGTGGCGTTATCCCTGTTAAATACATGCAAATTCTAATTTTCAAATAGAATTTCTTCTGATTGAAACAGTATGAGTAGTAATCTATGCAATATGGCAAGAAATAGATGCTGCAAGGAGAACATAAATATGTTAGAATTATTCCTTTAAAGTATTATTTACAATATCATTAACAGTGAATAGCTTTGAGGAGATTCTCAAAGATTTCTGCCGATTGAAACTGTTAACTTTTAGCATGCCATATATAGTGGACGCAACTTGACCCCGATGGTTGACCTTTGTATTATAATACATAATGAGGCACAACCTATTATTGAAAAGGAGTGTAGGTAAAACACGAGCTGCACGAGAAAAGGAAATATGAATTCATGTAAATATAAATTAGTGTATTTGAACGTTTTAATTGATCAAATGTAAGTATATATACTTTGATACTGCAATGTATACAAACTAATTCCTAATAAATATACACGGCTACCCAAAGCACCCTTGATTTCTATAATGAAATAATCGATATGAATAACCAGCCTAAGGTCAACCATCGCGGTCAAGTTGCGACTACTATATGCGTCATCGAGTTTTAGAAGAATACAAAATACAATAAATATGCATGGAAAAGGAAAATATGATAGTCACGAAAATCATTCTGTGGAAGTTAATAAAACTTGTCTTGGGTGTTCCTCGGGCATTCTTATTCCAATTTATTCAAACAAATCCGCTTGTGTGGATATAGGGACCACAAGAGCTGAAAAAGAGACAAAAGCATCATCTGCTGGTCCAATTTTGAAAACATTTCACACATATTGTCCTTATGTGACCCTCTTCTAAGAAACAAAACACATGGTGACCAGATGGCATGTTCACTTTTACATATATGGTGGAAATTTTAAGATCTTCTTGTATGAATCTGTTTGTCCAACATGACCACCAGAACTATTTTAACAAACCTGAGGGACAAAACTATTATAAAAAGTCTGGTTAAGAACCATGCACCATGAAGTTATTAAAGTGAAAAAGTTACTTCTTTTAGACCTGGTAGCCCACTAAGTAAGAATCACTATAACAATTTTCAGATTATATAGTAAAAGTTTAAATAATAGACATTTTTTATTTGCTAAATGAAACAGTAAACCACACTCATGTGTCTCTTTACAAACTGACAAAACCTTTGGTATAATTACAACTAAGGCTTCTCCTGACCTGACCTGGTCTGCCCCGATCGAAAATTGCACTCATCAGGCCATATCAGAATTAATTCAATAAATTTTTTACTAGATAATCATTATCAGAAAAGAGGATTTAAATCAGACCAGCGATTTCTAACAAGAAGAATTTTAAAATTGATTTCCACGCCACACATATTGAGAAAATTGACTCCCACCCTAAGCCGTGCTTTCTGAATATTATAGATACTTTAAACAATCTTAAAAGAAGGTCACCTATGAAACATGTCTATGAAAAGATTTAGATAATTGAAGAGGACAATAAGGAGATGTCGTTTGAATAGTTATGTATTCTCAGCTCTTGAGCTCGTGTTGTCTTTTTTTTACAAAACGGACCGCTTTCGCCTACAGTCGTCGAGTAACTGTGACCAGTAGATGAACCTATCCTCTTTGAAGAGCAAAAGATCAAATGTTAGACTTACGATAATCTTGTAACCTGAAATAGTTCTGTGCCACCGTTCCAACAAATGTGACCATCCAAGAAACATCCATGCCAAATTTTATCAAGTGCACCAAATGAATCTGGGGAGATATCGTTTGAACTAAAGTGTGGGGAGGAGCACCGGACGACGGTCATATGATGGACGATAAGTCATTACAATGTTTCATCCGAGCACATCGTGCTCTGGTGACCTAAAATCAATGTCTCAAAATACCGTATCATCTACATGGATTTGTTAATTAGTTATAAAAAATCTCAATGCAGGTGATGACGGGAATAGCTCGAGGGTGATTAAGGTGGAAATGAAGCTCTGAATCTTTTTCATGCATGCGATGTAAACAAAAAATAATGAAAATTAGAAAAATAGAATGACTTTCTTTATATTACTGTGAGAAATGTCCATAAAACGGTAAGAAATCATCACGTTTCAAAAATAGGCAACAACGTTGAGTCCCGGTTTACAAGTTATGGAGATTGTTACCGTGCAGTCATGCAGATGATGATAATAAGGATACATTTAAAGTTTTAAGTCATTATCTTATATATCTTATTATCTTATATTGTACAAAAATATATCCAGAAAGCGAACACTGCCAAAATACAATTAGAGTTATGGGGATTGCAACCACACATGCAGATGATGATTATAAAGAAATGATTTATCTTTTTAAGTGCCAAATATATGTCTATAAACGAAGATTTCGAAAATATTAACATGAAAATAATTCAAAGTATAACAATTTGGTGGCCTTGACCTTTGGATTAATGTGCCCCTGCATGTTTGTATGCTGGACAATGTTTATCTGAAGTTATAGTAAGATAAAAGCAAATAGTAACAAAGATATGAAATAAAAACAAAGGTTGCAGAAAAAACCTTTAACCTTAAACGTGTAACACCTTGGTGACCTTGACCATGGGTATAATGGGCCCAGCCCCTGCATATGCTTTGTTTGCATGCTGAACAATATTAATTTGAAGTTACAGTAAGATATAAGCAATTGTAAAAAAAGAAAACAAACGTTGCCGAAAAACTTTAGCCAAGAAAGCTTACGTCGACCCGACGCCGACGCCTGGACGAGTAGAATAGCACCCCTATCCTCCGAAGAGTGGAGTTAAAATGGCAAAGACTTTTCAATGTATTAGATTCGATCCTGTTGGTGTTCAGCTTCCTGGCGGTTTTAAAGAGGTAGCCAATACAATAGAGAAAAGTGGAAACTTCACAGGACTTCCATAATTAAAGTACAGTAACATTACAAAAATAGCCTGATCGCAACATGACAACAAGTTGCGACCCACACTTCAAAGGTGCCATTTTTATGTAGATTCATTAATATCAAATAAGTTTTTGAAGTTAAAGACAGTATTGCTGTGTCATCAAATCTCGCTTGTTTAGTTTTTTCTACAAAAAAGTCACCAAAGGACAAGCATTCCACGAAAAGATGACTCGTCTGAAAGACTTTCACAGCTGCTATCATTGACAATATTGACGGGTTGGATGGGAACAAATCGTTATCTCTATCATACTTGGAGATAGGAAATGCCTAATTAGGATACAACAAGGCAAACGAAGTTTGATGTAAAGTACCATCCTTAGTAATCTTGCACTGAAGATATATGTTTTACACAGAATCTCTAAATGAGAAAAGAAAAAATATATCTAGTACAACTGAAGTAATACTTACTTGTGTAACTCGTAAACACTAAAGCGTTTGTGCTGTTGAACTGTCCAACAACGGCAATTACTGAGAAATTATACAGAACGCCGCCAGTTAAATTTTGAAATGTTTTTTTGACGAGTGCTGTTTCATTTCTATAAATTTCTTTCACTGAATTATTAATATCGTTTGCAATCCAGATCAGGTACTTAGTACAATTTTTATTCGAATTTGGAACCATTTGTACTGTAATGCTATGTTCAGTAATTTTCACAATCTTTACTTCTTTTAGTTCTACGTCTTCTGGCTCTGAAAAATATATTAATATAACATTCGATTTTAGTAACAATGAATAATAAAGAAACAAGTCAATCGGTAATGTTGTAAAACGGGAGTTTCGTGTTAAATTGCTGTTTTCAATATTGAATTAGCCATTTGTCGCAGCTCATGCTGCATGGCTGTTGTCCTGTGTGATAATTAAAGTATTTTGTGTTCTAGATATACAAGAAAACAGCTACTGAACAAAAATACAAACATATTACAATGTGCGAATAAGACTAAAATGTTCATTGTTTAATTCTAAAAGTCCCCAAATAATAACATCTTTCTCTGAAAGCGATTGCGGTTTAAACATCAAACTCATCAATAAGAGTCTGCTATTCCTTTGCTTGGTTGCATTATATGCTTCCAAAGGATCTCTTAAGACCTCTCAAGATTTTATTATATGAATCCTGAATAGCGATATAAAACTTCATTTTGCAATTCAATTTGGAGTTAAAACTACAAAGTGCAAATTAGATTGAAATGTTACAATTCAAAGCCTAATAACGAAACGAAAAATCTATCTCCTTTCTTGGAAAGCGAATCGCGGTTCATATATATCGTGAACCGCAAAATAAATCATAGCTTTCAGAAACCTAAAGGGGCGGAGCAATTGTTTTGCTATGGTTATGCAGGTGAAACGATATCTTTAAATGTTATAATTGTAAATGTTGTGTAAACTGACTGGAACACTAGCGAATTTGCATGTTTTTTTCATTAACAAATATTCCTAATAGTCATCTTCTAATGACAAATTCAACGATGATTTAGCGTTTATTGTCGTTCTTGAAATACAGCTTTCTGAATGACGACTGAAATTGTCCTGTGGATACGGAAAAACTTTTCAACAGCTAACCATCAGCATAATTGACTGATTACACCAAACAGGAAGTGATAACTCAGTGTTAAATGTAAAGTAGTCCAAAATGTACTGACATGCTGTTGATGAAATCTGGTATAATGAGTCATAATTTGAATTTATTGTAATTTCGAAATGTCCTGAACGACATGCATACCTTCAAAACACACTGTCATGCATTATTTGGCGGCCATATACTCAATTCTTCGTTGAAATTATTCGCACCTTTGAGATATACGTATGTTCTGTTTATTACAAATGACCCCTTAGTGTGACATGTTGATATTTGACTTTCGGTAATTATTTTTGGATGTTGTTGCTAATCTAATGCAACATCATTCTTTTCTATCAAATCATGCACAAGTATGTATTTTAAATAAGGAAATGTTTGACAGACCCCGACCATAGCGCTGACATCCCAACCACCTCATTAGCAATCATCTGTTGTAGTGAGTATCAGTTGTTTAAAATGAAATAGACGTTATGATTGTGACTGTGCTAATACATGCTTGGAAGTCGTGAATCAAAAGCATTTTGTACTAAATATTTTAACCCCAAGTGCTTTTCTTCGGCGTTTCGAACCGCCTCATTAGCCTAGTGGTAGAGCCTCCGCTTCGAGTGCGAGAGGTCGTGGGTCCGATCCTCGGCCGCGTCATACCAAAGACGTAAAAAATGGTACTTGTAGCTTCCTCGTTTGGCGCTCAGCATTAAGAGGGTAGTGCTAGGACTGGTCAGCCCGGTGTCAGTATATGTGACTGGGTGGGGTTTCATGTCACGTGTCTACGGCGTGATATTCCAGTGAGGCAGCACTATAAAGTTGGGCATTGTGCTCACTGCTACAAGTAGATACCGTTGTTTATATGACTGAATAATTGTTGGAAAAGACGTTAAACCCGAACACACACACACACACACACACACACACACACACACACTCGGTGTTTCGAAGCGTAACAAATTTCCGCAATGGTTATTTTTAGCCCACAAGTTTATTTTAGCACACAAGGCCGTATTATTGCGCTTTTTAATAAATATTGTCGATATTAAACGCATTGTTTTATATGATACACACTTTTTAGATATGTCTCTGCTAGGTTTAGTATGGTTGTGTAATTATGCAAAACGATTGTTAAGTGAAGGAGGTAGAACTACTTTTACGCACTATTTTATTAGGCATTTTGCATTAAGAAATTACTTGATTTTTGAAAGTCTGTATTAACATTGAGGCGGACACTCCGTCCAAAAATCATTTTGCAATACAATTCAATTGTTAAATTTTTAATTCTAAAATTTCAGATCATATATCTAAGCCATAATACATGTATCAATCACAATATTTTCACCACTTTTTAGTTTTCGTTTTAAAATATAAAAAATGTTGTTTTTATTCCAAGATACATGTATTTGCTTTTTATAGCTTAGAAGGGTCTTTCTAGAATCTATAATTAGTTCTTTGAAAAATAGGTAGATCGAGCCAACTTTTGGCGCTTGGTCACATCAGTTAAAACTAATTTTATCTGGTATTCAACATAAAATGATATAATTCCCAGATGTTATTAGCCTAGATTTCTGCTGAACGTGATTTAAAGATAATTCTAAACACATGAAGAATAAAAACAAGAGATTCTAACGGGCCTAAGACGCTTATTTTGTCTATTTGTTTTACCTTGCATTTGACAAAGTCCATTGAGCATTTCATATAAATGTTAAGTTGGTTCCAGACATATATATATATACACACACACTCCCTCTGATATTCACAAAAAAATGCAAAACGTATCATTTCTTCATCTATTTCAACTGACTACATGAATTTGAATAACTTCCATTGTTATAACTGTGTACATTATTCAGAATTAAAGGACACGGGTATGAAAACATGTAAGATTTTAACTTTTTAGTTAAACGAAGGACTACTAGAAAATCCAAAGTGTTTAAATAAGAGATTACAGGAAAATGAAACTTACTATTAAAAAGACAAAATGAACAATGGAAACACTGGCATTTTTCAGTATTTTTTAAATAACAGATTACTGGAAAGTGAAATTTCCCTGTGCGAAATGTGTTTACTAACAAAGTTAAAGAGACTGAAGATATGCATAATTTTCAATATTTGTTTTAGACAATAAATTCCTGGAAAAGAAAAGTATCTGTCCAAGTTTTGAATATTACTTAGGAAATATCTCGGGGTACCGATCTGTATCTCTAGAATTCTGGATTAATTGATTACTTCTAGTGCAAGTATTAGACAAACATTTTTTTTCCTGGAAAAATCACATTTATCTGATATTCATTAAATAATAGCATAACAGAAAACTAAGTAATATTTGATAATTTATGGATGTACTGAAATGTACATATACTATAAATACATTCAAAAATAAGTAGTGTGTACATGTATATATACATTTAGATAAAAATACTTGCCGAATGCTTTAAAGGGACTGCGCCCGACGTATAAACGCCCATCATGTATAAACATTGCCAAATCATGGTTTTGATATAAATTATTTCTTAATTCTTAAAAGTATTTTATAGTAAAAATAGTTTTATAAATCCCTTCTTTTGTACATAAAACTTTGTTTCAGTTCGATACCCTTTGTTATTAAGTTTTTATTATGATACTTTTAACTGGAAAATAAAATTTATTTTATTTTTTAAAAATGTTTTTTCAACTTTTACTTACATTTACATAACAAAGAATTCTCTTTTTCAAACTAATGTAAAAGAAATGTTTTTTTCCTTAGTGATGTTAAGAAATATAGAGGCATTACACTAGTAAGCTGCTTCTCAAAAATATTTACCATGATTGCTCTGAATAAAAGGATATCAGATTTGTGTGAATGCAATAACGTTGTAGTTATGCCTAATTTGGCTTTCGATAAGGTCTTTTGACTATTGATGCAATATTTGTATTAATTGCAATTGATAGAAAAACTTTGAATGAAAATGGAAGGTTACATTGTGCCTTTATTGACTTTGACAGCGTGTATAGTAATGGCCTCTGGTTTAAGTGTTTTAATCTTAGTGTTCTAGCAAAAACACTGCGGATTATATGTGATATGTACTCAGAATTTAAAGTTCGTGTCGGAGGTTGTAAAACATATTCAGATTATTTCGAATGCCGTATTAGATTGAAACAAGGGGAAGTAATGTCCTCTTTACGTTTTTTTATTATTCTTAGAAGATTTACAGTTAATTCTACTTATTTTGTATGCATTTATAGTTGATAAATGAACTCATTGCAATTAGACAAGGTAAAATAAAACGTCATAATTAGACATTTGTTTACTGCCAATTTTACATAACCATCATTTACATACTTTACTTTTTCCCGTCATTGCCATCAATTACAATTATGGAAAGTTGAGTTTTATTTCGCTTAAACGTTTACAGTTGCTGTCTTAAATTTAGAAATATGCTTACACATTCAGTTTGTACAAAAATAATTCTAAAATTAATAAGAAAAAGCTAGTGTTCTTTTGTTGTACACACCATTATGTCAAGTATCATTAAATCCCCTTAAAAAGGTTATGAAATTTTGAAACGTGAAAATTTAAGTGCAAAAAGTGAGAACTTAGTTAAAATCACAGCTGATGTTCTCAGCAATTTCTTTATTACAGTCTATCACTATGTTTGATAAGTTTTATTACTGCGTTAAACTTTAGTGCAGAGTGGAAAATAGGCAAAATTACTTGCTATTTAAAAAATTGAAGTAGGATCTAAGTTTTGTTTCGGATTGACGGACATAAAAATGAACAAATAGGCAGACAAACATACAGAATATTGCCTCCTAGTATTTACCATATATCATAAAATATTTTATGCACTTTTTAAGTTGTCACAAGAGGATCTTCTTATCATATTTTCTTGTCATATCTTAACAACTAAACAGAAAGACGGGACTTTCATAAGTATACCGAATTTCATTTAAATATTTGACATACTTTTAAGTTGCCGCATAATCAAATTATACGAACGGACAACAAATAGATAGAGGGCAAACATGAAACTCTCCCTGTAAAAACGTGAGGGTCCTTAAAAATATGTTACAATAAAAACTACATGTACATGAATGTGTCACATGTTAAATGAAGATACATGGGATCGTTATGCTATTGCAGTATCAGCTGAATATTGAAGAAAGAATAATACTTGTATAATCTGAGAATGCCTGTGATTACTTACTTGTATAGCTGATCGTTGTTGAAGGATATTCGCTATACAATTTGTCGATAATGGTAAAGACAGATATATTGTACTTCGTTCCTGCTGTCAGATTTTGGAATACATAGGTTCCATCGGAGGATCCGTTCCGGGCAACATGTACTGGTATAAATTTTGGTGAAGAAATACTAAGTACAATTATGTCTGTTGTGTCTGATTCATTGGTTGACCACTCTGCCGTTAAACTGGTTTCACCATTGTCGATAACTGACACTCGAAACGGATTATTTGGTCCTGTGCATAAAAAGGCATATATATCAACATATTTAAAAATGTTAATAAGAATAGTATAATATTTAAGCTTATTGGGACTTCCAAAATGTGTTCGTATCTACCGATTATTCGTATCAAGCGAGTTCGCTATTACCGAAATAATTTTACAAAGAAAATAGAAGGAATCGGCCGGAGAATTCGGACTTTGTTCGTTTAATCCGAAAATTCGTATCAAGCGAGTTCGTATTAAGTGGACTCGACTGTATTTAAATACATACAATTATCAGTGTAAATTTAAAACTTGAAAATGGCGGAGAGATCGTTCCTCAACAGCTTGTGTTCAAATAATACACAGATAATTCTGAATGATTTGTGATCCAAGTACAGAGATAAAAACTTTTCGCCGACTAAAAATCAGATGAAACGATTTCCTGTAATGGTCCGAGAGCTCACAGACTTTTATTGCAACAAATGAGGCCAAAAGAAATTTATACATTTTTGGAAACAATATTTCATATCCTCCATGAAAACCATGAAAACCTATTTCTTAAGTATCAAAGCCGTGCCTATCTATATTTGTTCACTTATGTTTGTGATAAGGGATGTAAAACTGTCTAATGAAAATATAAGGGGATAGGGTAAAGTTTGTGTCCACCAGTTTTTTCACTGCCTAATTACAGTAACATTTTGATTGTCAGTAAATGTATTTATGTCAAGGAATGACAGCAATAAGAAATTCATCAAAATGGAATGTAGAGCAAACTTGATATTCAAGGTCTAATGTCAAACTATTTTCTAAGACTAAAAATAAATTTCAAATATGCCAATTTTTGTGATTTTCATATAAAGTTGACATTAGACCTTGAATAGCAGTCCATTATGGCATAAGAAACATACACACATATATGACAAATAGGACAAATAGTGAAAACATATATATAACACACACTTAAATTTCGAGAAAGTCTGACGAATAATTTTAACGACCTCTTTTTATTTAACAGTAATTGCTTCAATTAAATTACAATGTTAAGACTAAGTTCACTCATTAACAAAACAATAGACAAGAGAATATATTGTAGTATATAAATTCAATGTACGTGCAATCTGAAAAAAATGCATTGTTATTAGAGCAATATAAAAACACATGTCATATCGGGTATCGTCTTTAAATACTTGTATTATACATTCCAGAAACGGATTCTCATTATAAACAATGGAACAAAACATTAATTCAAAATTTACAACACATGTAATAATGTCTTTCAATTTTCGTTTATTAGGAAATAATATATCACAAACAATGAGTGAATTCATGTACGAAGGGATCTTATGATATGATATTACGGATCTAAAAGACAAGCAATGTTGTTTTTTTTCGAAAGCGTATCACTTTTTGAAATATATCATTTCGACCAAGAATCATTATGTACAATGTACATCCTTGATGCTTCTACCAAACATTTGCCTGAGTTTTGCAGCGCATCGTTATGACGTATATCGCTATGACATAATAATTTTGAAAAACAAAAATGAACTGTTGCATAATTACGCATAATTTTAAGTATTTTCAATAGGAAAATAAATAGTGTCGTGTTAATTTAATGCCTACACGGATATTTAAATCAACTGTTTACTCCCTACGGAAGAATATTGCCTTAACTGTATCTTAGTATATTTGAAAAAGTTTGTATATCAGAAGAGAAAATCATGTTTTAACGAATCTAAAATATCAGCCAAACGAACAAGAACTTGCGCATTCAGAAACACTTACTTGTATATTCCTGAAGCGTATATGAATTTTCACTTTGAAGTCCATGTATACAGGAATAGAGACTCAAATTGTACAAAGTTCCAGCTTGCAGATAAGCAATAGTGTATGTACTATCGCCTGTGCACAAGACTGTCCTGCTGTCATCCGATTTAATACTACAACAACTATCTTCTTGATCATTTTCTTGCTGATTTTTATCGTGTCTAACTATTTTTGGAGTAATGTATATTCTATAGTCCACCAAATCCTGCCCTTTGCCGTTGTATTGCATTGACAAAGTCATGGATGAATTGTGTTTTTCAGATATTGATGCGCTTGTTATGTCTGGAGGTTCTAGGAATAGCAAATAAGAATGCATCAATAACAAGACGTGTCAGAGAATAGCAACGCTGGACTATACTACAGCCTTGTCAATTGAATGAATATAAAGTCGAAAAGGGGGCATAATTTTGTATAATTGCAAAACAGGGCTAAATGGAGAACATAAATATAGTTATGTGTTAGAGATCATTCCTGAAAAGCATTATTTACAATATCACTAACAGTGAATAGCTTTGAGGAAAGATTTCTGCCGATTAAAACTGTTTAACTTTCAGCATGCCATACATGCGTCATCAAGTTTTAGAAGAATACAAAGAACAATTATTATGCATGGAACAGGAAAATCGTGATAGTCAAGGAAACCATTCTGTGGAGGTTAATAAAACTTGGCTTGTGTGTTCCTCGGGTATTCTTATTCCAAATTTGTTCAAAAAGTTTCGCTTGTGTAGATATAGATGTTGCAAGAGCTGAAAAAGAGACCAAAACATCTTCTACTGGTCCAATTTTGAAATAATTTCACACAAATTGTCCTTATACAACCCTCTACCAAGAAAAACATGGTGACCAGATGGCCCATACACTTTTACAGATATGGTGGAAACTTTAAAGATCTTCTTGTATTAAACTATTTGTCCGACATGGCTACCAGAACTTTTTTAACAAACGTGAGGGACAAATATTATATAAAGCCTGGTTAAGAACTATGCACCATGACGTTATAAATGTGTCCTTTTTAGGTCTGGTAGCCCCCTAAGTAAGAAGCACAGATAAATAACAGACATTTTTTTATTTACTAAATGAAACAGTGAACCACACTTATGTGTCCCTTTACAACCTGACGAAACCTTTGGTATAGTTACAACTAAGGCTTCTCCTGACCTGGCCTTAACTGCCCCGATCGAAAATAGAGCTCATAAGGCCATATCAGAATTATTTCAATAAACTTTGTACTAGATAATTATTATACGGAAAGAGCATTTAAATAAGACCAGCGATTTCTAACAAGAAGAGTTTTAAAATTGATTTCCACGCCATACATACACTTAACGAAACTTAAAAGTGTGCATGTATAAATGGGGTCATATCTCCGTCAATATTGGCCAGATCATACTGAAATTTTCAACAAGTACAGATGGCATGCATGCTATGATTATCCGTTGATTTTATTTGATAGAAAACAAAACTCTAACCATCATGAACGAAAAATATAACTGAGTGAATAGGTCAATTTCACAATTGTCGTTACTTTAGTATCGCGTATGTCCACCGCTACTGTTGATAAGAGCCTCACATGGACGTCGTATGGACGTGACGTACCGTTCCATTTAATTTTGAAGAAGATTTGCCCACTCCTGAACAATTTTCGCGCTTAGATATTCAATATTTTGTGGTATAGCGTCGCGCAACCTGTAAATGATACGGACAACACAACGTTATAAATCAATACATATCGATGCAAATTTATTTTATTTTTATGGATGTTTTCAATAAAAATTAAATTTAGGTGACTTTCGATTAGTCTGATACAAACAATTAATGAGACTTTATTAAAGTTATGACGTACCTCTGCGTTCAATAAATTGACGGCTATTCCACGTTGCTCGATTGATATACGTCCTATTCCGTGTTTTCTTGATATGCGTATTGATAATCCGTGCACGATAGAAGTACAAACATTATTTCGCGCACGATTTTTTTCGTGTAATGTGTGTATTTCGTTGTTGCATGGTTCACCGAGCCGTGTACAGTTCATTTACTAGGTCATGCGTATTTACACTTTTTCAAACTAAACTTTCTCTACTTACAAAATGATCTTTCTACTTTCCGATTATGTTTTGTTTTAGCTTGAGCTCACGTTTTTCTTATACTAGAAACTTTAAACTATGGAAGGCGGAGTTAAGGTTACAAAACGTAATCTTTAATGTTTACAAACACGATGTTTACAAAAACGAACTGTAATATAGATTTATAGATATTATGACGAAATGATACTCGGAATGTAGCCAATAGCCAACACACAAAATTCTGTGCAGAAATTCCCATAAATGAAAAAGATAAAATGAAATGATTTATGCTCACTTATAAGATTTGTTAAGTGTACTGAGAAAATTGACCCCCACCCTAAGCCATGGTTTTTGACTATTAGAAATACTTTACACAATCTTAGAAGGTCACCTATGAAACATGTCTGTGAAAAGATTTAGATAATTGAACAAGACAATAAGGAGATGTCCTTTGAATAGTTATGAATACTCAGCTCTTGATGTCATGTTGTTTTTTTACAAGTCAGACCGCTTTCGCCTACAGTCGTCAAGTAACTGGCCAGTAGATGAACCTATCCTCGTTGAGAGGCAATAGATCAAATGTTAGATTAACGGTAATCTTTTAACTTAAAAAGGTTTTCGTGTTTTAGAACTGGTGGCCGTTCTTTGCAACCATTCGAACAAATGTGACCATCCGAAAAACATCCATGCCAAATTTTATCAATTGCACTAAATGGTTCCGGATGAGATATTGTTTGAAGTAAATTTGTGCGAGAGGCACCGGACGACGGTCGTACGATGGAGGATAAGTCATCACAATGTCTCATCAGAGCAAATCGTGCTCAGGTGACCTAAAATCAATTGCTCAAAATGATGGGAATATCTGGCTAGCTTGAGGGAAATTTAGGTGGAAATGAAGCTCTGAATCTTTTTCATGCATGCGATGAAAACAAAACATAATGAAAATTAGAAAAAAAGAATAACGTTATAAATACTGTGAGAAATGTCAATAAACCGGTAAGAAAACATCACGTTTCAAAAATACGCAACAACGTTCATTCCCGGTTTAGGAGTTATGGAGACTGCTAGCACACAGTCACGCAGATGATGATAATAAAGATAAATTTAAAGTTTCAAGTCATTATCTTATATTGTACTAAAGTTATATCCAGAAAGCGAAGATTGCCAAAATACAATTGGAGTTATGGGGATTGTAACCACACATGCATATGATGAGTATAAAGAAATGATTTATATTTTTAAGTACCAAATATATGTCTATAAACGAAGCTTTTGGAAACATTAACATGAAAATAATTCAAAGTATAACAACTTGGTGGCCTTGACCTTTGGGATAATGGACCTAGCCCCTGCACAGACTTTGTTTGTATGATGGACAATGTTTATCTGAAGTTACAGTAAGATATAAGCAATAGTAACACAGATAAGACAGAAAAACAAAGGTTGCCGACAAAAACTTTAACCTTAACAATAATCTAAGTATAACACCTTTGTGACCTTGACCATGGGTATAATGGGTCCAGCCCCTGCACATACTTTGTTTTCATGCTGAACAATATCAAGCTGAAGTTACAGTAAAATATAAGCAATTGTAAAAAAAGTAAAACTAACGTTGCCGAAACACTTTAACCAAGAAAGCTCACGTCGAACCGACGCCGACGCCGGGACGAGTTGAATAGCACCCATATCCTCCGAAGAGTGGAGTTAAAATGGCAAATAATTTTCAAGGTATTAGATTCGATCCTTTTGCTGTTAAGCTTTCTAGCGGTTTTCAAGAGGGAGCCAATACAAGACTTCTATAATTAAAATACAAAAACAGCCTGATCGCAACATGACAACAAGTTGCGACCCCACACTTCAAAGGAACCAATTTTATATAGATTTATTAATATCAAACACGTTTTTGAAGTTAAAGATTGTATTGATGTTTCATCAAATCTGGCCGATAGTTTAGTTTTTCCTGATAAGATTCACGAAAGGACAATTATTCCACGAAAAGATGACTCGTCTAAAAGACTTTCACAGCTACTATCATTGACAATGTTGACGGGTTGGATGGGAAAAATCATTATCTCCATCTATATCTAGTACAACTGAAGTAAGACTTACTTGTGTAATTCTGAAACACTAAAGCGTTTGTGCTGTTGAACTGTCCAGCAACGGCAATTACTGAGAAAGTATAGAGAACGCCGCCAGTTAAATTGTGAAAGGTTTTTGTGACGTTTGCTGTTTCATTTCTATAAATTTCTTTCACTGAATTATTAATATCGTTTGCAATCCAGATCCGGTACTTTGTACATTTTTTATCCAAACTTGGAACCATTTGTACTGTAATGCTATGTTCAGTAATTTTTACAATCTTTACTTCTTTTAGTTCTACGTCTTCTGGCTCTGAAAAAATATATGAATATAACATTCAATTTTGGTAACAATGAATAATAAAAAAACAAGTCAATCGGTAATGTTGTAAAACGGGAGTTTCGTGTTAAATTGCTGTTTTCAATATTGAATAAGCCTTTTGTCGAAGCTCATGCTGCATGGCTGTTGTCCTGTGTGATAATTAAAGTATTTTGTATTCTAGATATACAAATAAAAACAGCTACTGAACAAAAATACAAACATTATACAATGTGCGAATAAGACTGAAATGTTCATTGTTTAATTCTAAAAGGCCCAAAATAATAACATCTTTCTATGAAAGCGATTGCGGTTTAAACATCAATTTCAATCAATAAGAGTCTGCTATTCATTTGCTTGGTTGCATTACATGCTTCCAAAGGATCTCTTTACAAGATTTTATTATATGATTCTTGAATAGCGAAATAAAACTTCATTTTGCAATTCAATTCGCAGTTAAAACTACAAAGTGGAAATTGAATTGAAATGTTACATTTCAAAGCCTAATAACAAAACAAAAAATATATCTTCTTTCTTGGAAAGCGAATCACGGTTCATATATATCATGAACCGCATAATAAATCAAAGCTTTCAGAAACCTGAAGGGACGGAGCAATTGCTTTGCTATGGTTATGCAGGTGAAACGATAGTTTTAAATGTTATATTCGTGAATTTTGTGTAAACTGACTTGAACACTAGAGAATTTGCATGTTTTTTTATTTCATTTACAATTATTGGAGGTATGGGGATTGTAACCACACATGCATATGATGAGTATAAAGAAATGATTTATCTTTTTAAGTACCAAATATATGTCTATAAACGAAGCTTTTGGAAACATTAACATGAAAATAATTCAAAGTATAACAACTTGGTGGCCTTGACCTTTGGGATAATGGACCTAGCCCCTGCACAGACTTTGTTTGTATGATGGACAATGTTTATCTGAAGTTACAGTAAGATATAAGCAATAGTAACACAGATAAGACAGAAAAACAAAGGTTGCCGACAAAAACTTTAACCTTAACAATAATCTAAGTATGACACCTTTGTGACCTTGACCATGGGTATAATGGGTCCAGCCCCTGCACATACTTTGTTTTCATGCTGAACAATATCAAGCTGAAGTTACAGTAAAATATAAGCAATTGTAAAAAAAGTAAAACTAACGTTGCCGAAACACTTTAACCAAGAAAGCTCACGTCGAACCGACGCCGACGCCGGGACGAGTTGAATAGCACCCATATCCTCCGAAGAGTGGAGTTAAAATGGCAAATAATTTTCAAGGTATTTGATTCGATCCTTTTGCTGTTAAGCTTTCTAGCGGTTTTCAAGAGGGAGCCAATACAAGACTTCTATAATTAAAGTACAGTAACATACAAAAACAGCCTGATCGCAACATGACAACAAGTTGCGACCCCACACTTCAAAGGAACCAATTTTATATAGATTTATTAATATCAAACACGTTTTTGAAGTTAAAGATTGTATTGATGTTTCATCAAATCTGGCCGATAGTTTAGTTTTTCCTGATAAGATTCACGAAAGGACAATTATTCCACGAAAAGATGACTCGTCTAAAAGACTTTCACAGCTACTATCATTGACAATGTTGACGGGTTGGATGGGAAAAATCATTACCTCCATCTATATCTAGTACAACTGAAGTAAGACTTACTTGTGTAATTCTGATACACTAAAGCGTTTGTGCTGTTGAACTGTCCAGCAACGGCAATTACTGAGAAAGTATAGAGAACGCCGCCAGTTAAATTGTGAAAGGTTTTTGCGACGTTTGCTGTTTCATTTCTATAAATTTCTTTCACTGAATTATTAATATCGTTTGCAATCCAGATCCGGTACTTTGTACATTTTTTATCCAAACTTGGAACCATTTGTACTGTAATGCTATGTTCAGTAATTTACAATTTTACTTCTTTTAGTTCTACGTCTTGGCTCTAAAAAATATATGATATAACATTCAATTTTGAAACAAAAAAATAATAAATAACAAGGTAATGTGTTTTAATAGTTATCTGTTAATTCGAGTTTTCTGATTGCTTAGCCTTGTGTCGCACTCATGTGCATGGCTTGTTGTTCTAGATATAAATAAAGTATTTTGTTCTAGAATAAACAATACAATGCAATGAACAAAATACAATTATCTAAATGTGCGAATAGATAAATGTTCATTTTAATTCAAAAGCCCTTAAAATAAATTTATCCTAGAAAGCGATTTGCGGTTTAAGCATCAAACTTCAAAGAGTCTTCTAATTTTTATTGTGTTGATTACGAATTACCAAAGATTCTTAAACCTCTCAAAATATCTAAATTGAATCTGAATTTACGATATTAAACTTATTTTGCAATTCAATTTTGTCTTAACTTAGAAAGCGAATAATTAGTATTTACATGTACATTATAAAGTCTAATAAACTGACTGGAAACAGCAGCAATTTGCATGCTTTTTTTTTTTTCATTTCAATATTTTAATGTTTGTTCTAAGTAAAGTAATGTATTGAAGCGTTGATTTCGTTCTTGATACAGTTTCTGATTGACGACTGAAATTGTCTTGGATTACAAAATCTTTCAACAGTAACCATCAGAATAATTGACTGATTAACCAAAAAGTGATAACAACTTAGGTAAAATTAAAGTAAGTCCAAAGTTAACTACTGGCTGTGATATGGTATAACTAGCATCTTGAATTTTTGTAATTTCGAAATGTTTGAACAATTAAGTATACTATATCAAAAACACTGTCATGCATAATTATTTGCGAGCACAAACTTTACTTGAAATATTCAACTAGCTTTGTATACGTTCTTCATGGTTATTAATGAATCCCCCTTGTGATACATTGTTTATTTGACTTTCGGTAATTATTGAATTTAGCATTTAAAATGCAAACATCTTTCATCAAATGATCACAATTATGTATTTCAAAAGGAGATGTTGACGAGTTTGGTAATGCGTCCGCATGAGTGGAGAGGTCGTTTGTTCGATCCGGTAGTTCATACCAAACTGGTAAAATGGTTACTAGTAGTTCCAGGACTAAGAGCTTAATAAAAGGTACGTGATACTGGTACAGCCTTGGTCATGAAAAGTGGCTGGACCGGTATCAATGTACCAAGTTATACGGCGTTGTAATTCCAGTCACGTTCTGAAAAAGTTGGGCATTGTGCTCATCAAATGTAGACACCGTCTGTTTATATCTAATAAATTATTGAAAAGACTTAATCCGAACACACACACTCGGTGTTTCGAAGCCGAAAATATTGTGCTTTGTTAATACCAAGACTCTAAAACTGTTCTTCTGATGCTATATTTTAATAATATTATTTGCAGAATATGGTACAATGTGCATGCTGCGTACTTTTTAGAAGTTTCTTTTTTATTTGATTACGCTGTTTGAAAAGACCTTGGTCTCCTTAAAATAATTTGTAAAATTTATTACGTTTGTTACAAATAATCCAAACTATTCGTTTAACCAGTTATTGTTTCCGCATGTTATTTATTCTGTAAACGAGTGCATCAGGCAACATGTCTCTTCGAAATTTACTGTATATAAAAAGCAATTCGCGCATTGCATTATGGTATAACTGATATATGTTCTATTAATAGAACACAAGAGCGTGCTATTATCCGCTTCCGGTCGTTTTTTTTCCAACCATGCATTGGGGAATTCGTCTCGGCTAAACGCATAATTTCCATTACACATGCACGGTAATTATACCTATAGTTTCAAGGGATATAATAGCATTGTAATAAGGTAATATAGAAAAGAAGAAGCATACGATTCGTGTCAAATTTCCGTAATCGTTATTTTTAGCCCACACGTTTATTTTAGCACACAAGGCCGTATTATTGCGCTTCTTAACAAATATTGCCGATATTAAACGCATTGTTTTATATGATACACACTTTTTGATGTGTTGCGGCTAGGTTAAGTATGATTGTGTAATTATGCGAAACGATTGTTAAGTGAAGGAGGTAAAACTACTTTTACGCACTATTTTGTTAGGCTTTTTGCATTAAGAAATGACTTGATTTTTGAAAGTCTGTATTAGCATTGAGGCGGATACTCCGCCCCAAAAATTTTGCAATGGAATTCAATTGTTAAATTTTTAATTCTAAAATTTCAAATTGAGAACTGCAAACTGCAGACCAACTTAACGCCTATCAGATCATATATCTAAGCCATGCTTTAAATCACAATATTTTCACCACCTTTTAGTTTTAAAATATAAAAAATGTTGTTTTCATTCCAAGATACATGTATTTGCTTTTTGTGGCTTAGAAGGGTATGTCTAGAATCTATATTTAGTTCTTTGTAAGATAGGTAGATCGAGCAAACTTTTGGCGCTTGCTCACATTAGTTAAAACTAATTTTATCTGGTATTCAACATAAAATGATATAATTCCAAGATGTTATTAGGCTAGATTTCTGCTGAACCTGATTTAAATTCTAAACCCATGAAGAATAAGAACAAGAAATTCTAACGGGCCTAAGACGCTTAATTTGTCTACTTGTTTTACCTTGCATTTGATCATACTCCCTCTGATATTCACAAAAGAAATGAAAAACGAATGATTTCTTCATCTATTTCAACTGACTACTAGAATTTGAATAACTTTCATTGTTACAAGAAGGTCATGATGACAATTGATCGCTCACCTGAGTAATATGAGCTACATGTTTCAAATGTCAAACTGATGATTTTTAGAATTTTTTTGGAAGATTTTCCGATGTACAATCAGGAGCAGGGCCAATTTTACCCCGTTGGTCATGATTTGAACAAAATTTGTAGAAGTCTACTAGGCAATGTTACATATCAAATATCTAAGATCTAGGCCTTCCGGTTTATTTTAAGCAAATTTATGAAAATTTCCCTATGTACAATCAATTAACACCTGGGGCTGGGTCAGTTTGACCCTGGGGATCATGATTTGAACAAATTTTGTAGAAGTCTGCTAGGCAATGCTATACGTCAAATATCTAAGCTCTAGGGCTTCTGGTTTATTTTTAGAAAATTTTGAAGATTTTTTCTATGTACAATCAAGTGATCCCTAAGGCGGGGTCAATTTTGACCCCGGGGCAAATGATTTGAACAAATTTTGTAGAGGACCACTAGGCAATGCTACAAGTAAAATACCTAAGCTCTAGGCCTTCTGGTTTATTTTAAGAAATTTTTTGAAGATTTTCCTATGTAAAATCAAGTGACCCCATGGGCGGGGTCTATTTTGACCCCGGGGGTCATAATTTGAATAAATGTTGTAGAGGTCCAGTAGGCAATATTACATGTGAAATATCTAAGCTCTAGGTTATCTGGATTATTTTTAGAATTTTTTTGAAGATTTTCCTATGTAAAATCAAGTGACCCCTCGGGCAGGATCATTTTTGACCCCGGGGGTTATGATTTGAACAACTTTAGTAGAGGTCCAATAGGCAATGTTACATGTCAATTATCTAAGCTCTAGGGTTTCTGGTTTTTGAGAAGAAGAGTTTTGAAGATTGATTTTCCTATGTAAAATCAATCGACCCCTGGGGCGGGGTCAATTTTGACCCCGAGGGTCATAATTGAACAAATTTTGTAGAAGTCCACTAGGCAATGCTACATGTGAAGTATGTAAGCCCTAGACCTTCTGGTTTATTTTTAGATTTTTTTTGAAGATTTTCCTATGTAAAATAAAGTGACCCCTGGGGCGGGGTCAATTTTGATCCCGGGGTCAGGATTTGAACAACATTAGTTAGAGGTCTACTAGGCAATGGTACATGTCAAATATCTAAGCTCTAGGGCTTCTGGTATTTGAGAAGAAGATTTTTTTAACATTTTCATATGTAAAATCAATTGACCCCTGGGGCGGGGTTAATTTTGACCTTGGGGTCATGATTTGAAAAAAAATTGGTAGAGGTCCACTAAGCAATGCTTCACAACAAATATCTAAGCTCTAGGGCGTCTGGTTTTTGAGAAAAAGATTTTTGAAAATTTTCCTTTTGGTTGCCATGGCAACCAGAGTTCTGCATAGAATTCAATTCTTTGAACAATTTAGAAAGAGGGCTATCCAAGGATCATTCGTGTAAAGTGTAGTGTAATTCTGCCTAGTGGTTTTCAAGAAGAAGATTTTTTTACAAATTGTTGACGCACGACGGACGACGGACATCAAGCGGTCACAATAGCTCACCTTGTCACTTCGTGACAGGTGAGCTAATAACTGTGTACATTATTCAGAATTAAAGGACACGGGTATGAAAACATGTAAGATTTTCACTCTTTAGTTAAACGAAGGACTACATGAAAATCCAAAGTGTTTCAATAAGAGATTACAGGAAAATGAAAGTTAACTTACTATTAAAAAGACAAAATGAACAATGGGAACACTGGCATTTTTCAGTTTTTGTTTAAATAACAGATAACTGGAAAATGAAATTTCCCTGTCTGAAATGTGTTTACTAACAAAATTAAAGAGAATGAAGATATGCATAATTTTCAATATTTGTCTTAGACAATAAATTCCTGGAAAAGAAAAGTATCTGTCAAAATTTTGAAAAATACTTAGGAAATATCTCGGGGTACCGATCTGTATCTCTAGAATTCTGGATTAATTGATTACTTCTAGTGCAAGTATTAGACAAACATTTTTTCCTGGAAAAATCACATTTATCCGATATTAATTAAATAATAGCAAAACAGAAAGCTAAGAAATATTTGATAATTTATGGATGTACTGAAATGTACATATACTATAAATACATACAAACATAAGTAGTATGTACATGTATATATACATTTAGATAAAAAGACTTGCCAAATGCTTTAAAGGGACTGCGCCCGACGTATAAACGCCCATCATGTATAAACATTGCCAAATCACGGTTTTGATATAAATTATTTCTTAATTCTAAAAAGTAATTTATAGTAAAAATATCTTTATAAATCCCTCCTATTGTAGATAAAACTTTGTTTCAGTTTCATGCCCTTTGTTATTAAGTTTTTATTATCATACTTTTAACTGGAATGTTTTTTTTAAATGTTTTTCAACTCTACTTATATATACATAACAAAGAATTCTCCTTTTCAAACTAATGTAAAAGAAATGTGTTTTCCTTAGTGATGTTAAGAATTATAGAGGCATTACACTAGTGAGCTGCTTCTCAAAAATATTTTCCGTTGCTCTGAATAAAAGGATATCAGATTTGTTTGAATGTAATAACGTTGTTAGTTATGCCTAATTTGGCTTTCGAAAAGGTCTTTTGACTATTGATGCCATATTTGTACTAATTGCAATCGTTAATTGTTGAAAATGGAAGGTTAGATTGTGCCTTTATTGACTTTGACAGCGTGTATAGTAATGGCATCTGGTTTAAGGTTTTTAATCTTAGTGTTCTAGCAAAAACACAGGATTATATGTGATGTGTACTTAGAATTTAAAGTTCGTGTGAGAGGTTGTAAAACATATTCAGATTATTTCAAATGCCGTATTGGATTGAAACAAGGGGAAGTAATGTACCCTTTACGTTTTTTTTATTATTCTTAGAAGATTTACAGTTAATTCTACTTATTTTGTATGCATTTATAGTTGATAAATGAACCCATTGCAATTAGACAAGGTAAAATAAAAAGTCATAATTAGACATTTATTTACTGCCAGTTTTACATAACCATCATTTACATACTTTACTTTTATCATTATATGCCATAATAGCATGTGACCTCAGGATTGTACCGTTGTTTCTTCTCATATTATATTATATGTGATGTAGTCAGTCCTCATATGAATGCTTATGAAAACTAATATTGATATTCTTGTATGAAGTTTTCCATGTCCTTGTACATATTTGTCAAGATTGTTTGTTTGTTTTGGGTTTAGCGCCGTTTTTCAACAGTATTTCAGTCATGTAACGGCGGGCAGTTAACCTAACCAGTATTCCTGGATTCTGAACTAGTACAAACCTGTTCTCCTCAAGTAACTACCAACTTCCCCACATGAATCAGAGGTGGAGGACTAATGATTTCAGACACAATGTCGTTTATCAAATAGTCACGGAGAACATACGCCCCGCCCGAGGATTGAACTCGCGACCCCGAGATAAGCGGGCTTGTCAAGTTTGTATGTTACGTTGAGCAAATTATTGTATCATGTAACAAGAAACGTTTATATGTTTACGTTACTAAAGAAGAGTATATTTTAACATGTCAGTCGTTAGTTTTCGTATTCTAAAAGAACCTGCTTTATCACAGGAACAGTGTATTCTAAATAGTTTAATTAGTAAAGTATGTAGTCGTATTAGAGCTTTAGATAGTCACTCCGTCACTTATCTCATTTTGTTCGATTAACTTAAGAATCTTGAATCTTGAATCATCTCGTAAGCAATCTACAGATCATAATCTAATCATGCTTATTATCATGCTGATTTCTCTCTGCCACACAGCGAAGTGCATGTAATTATATTTAATGTATCTATTAATGACGCATGCCCCTAGGGTTACTTGGCTTAAAAAGAGCGATATTTCTGGCAAATTCCATATAGTGCAGTTTATTCTATCGAAATATATTCAAATTAGTAGATAATTTCAGGTTCATGTAGTGATTATACATATGTCTATACAAATGAGCGTACAAACTGATACATTGTTCATATTACAATTCCTTTTCTGTTTCGTTTTCATGCTAAAACTTATTTCACAAGCATACCTCAGTATGTAACTGAGTTAACTGTTGTAAAATGTTAAATGTTATACATATATTAGCGCAATCGATCTACATTCAAAACTGAAGCACCTTCAGGAATCATTTTCATTTGTTTTAAATTGAAACACCAAGTTGGTATCACTGAACAGAAATTATAATAAACATGATTTTATATGGTTCACATTGCTATTTGTGATTTAAGTATTTGATATTCATATTCAATAAATTATTAAAGCTCTTGCAAAAAAAAAAAAAAAAAAAAAACAACAGAAAGTGCTCTAAATATATAACAAAGTCCTATAAAACAATTATGAAAAAGTTATAACAGGTTTGCAAGTATTTTACTCTCCAGCAGAATGAGCTTTTCAGTGATACAACTGTGAACACAATAAACCTGCTTTTATGCAGTTACATATTTCTGTGAATGTGTTTTTGCAGTAACATTTGATGAGTTCCACGCAGCAATTAGTAGCTTAAGGAAATGTACTGCAGAATTGAATGCAAGTGCAATCCATATTCATCGGAATATGATAAGTGTCGTCAAAATTGTCTCTCCTCGAACATGACAAGCTTCAACCACCGATCTTTAAATATACGGTGAATTGTTTTTAATCTGTCAATTACCTCCAATTATTTTTCTGGCTCGTGTTTACTGGCTCATATGTTGATGTTCAATTGTATAACATTATATAATATCATATGGCAGCGTGTGTGACATTGATTTTGTCAACCCGAATGCAGAATGTCACCCGAGGCGAAAGCAGAGTGGTGACATTCTGTTACGAGGGTTGACAATTTAATGTCACACACGCTGCCATATGATATTTATTTTATAATACCGGACAACATTGAGTATATAAAATGTTAAAAAAAATGTTTTTTAATTCATTTAATTTAACTGTTTTATCTTTCGTCTGAATCGCCTAATGATTTGGCTAAATAACTGAAGCAGTTATTTGCCCTTATATGACATTCAAAATAGTTTCGTGGTCACGTGACCTGACACTCACTTTCGATTGGTCAAATGTCAAAAAGTCAAAATATTTCTTTCTCGTGTAAAGGGATTTTATCATTGTAGACAAAACTGAGGTACAATAAAACAAAAATATCGTTCATAGAATGGAATATCCTCACTGGTACGAGATGATACTGAAAACAAGGACTATCACTGCGAAAAATATGTGCATATACGGGAGTATACGATCCCGTATATGTCTAATATACGAATATCATATAAAAGGTATCTTTCCTGAAAGTATGATCAAAACCTACGCCTTAAACATACTTTTGGACCTTGACAATCCCTAACTTTGAATACTGACATAAACTGTTGAAACGTATTTATGCTAAGTATGAATGAACGGATCCATGTGAGAAAAACATGAATGTCCAATTAAAGAATACGGGATTCCCGTATATGGAATGTTCCATATACAGAAAAAATGTTTCCGTATACGCCCGTATATTAGGAGTATACGGAATGCGTACACTCCCGTATACGGAACCATTTTCCGCAGTGTATGATCCGATAAAAAAGAACCAGTCGCACTTAAACCTAAAACAAACAGGACAGGACAATTATACAAGGGGTATTTAAACAAAGACACAGACAAAGTAAAAAATTGAAACAACAAGGACAAAACAAACACATAAAAGAACTCAGCAAGGCCACCTCCTTGGAATGTTCAGTGGCAGAAGGCACCTTGAAATTTAAGCCCGTCAATGCTGAACCAAATACCACAGTTATACCCCACCATATTAGGTACTTAAAAAGCTGTGTAAATAAAAGTAATCCCTTACAGACGTGATACTAACAAAAGTACGGTATGTAAAACGCAGACGTACCAATGTAAATGTATGTAAAACTATTCCCTGACTGCTTAATGACTTTCAAAATGCAGAGAAACAACAGAAACTATCTTAAGATAACGAAACATGAAAGACGGCAACATCAAAGCAGATAAATCCGAGCTGGATTTTAGAGCTGCCCCTCATGGAGTCCAACACATATAAAATCGCCGAACGCCAAAGATGCAGTGTCTCAAAATAGTTGACTTACAATATTTTTTAATGTTACCAAACCCTTTAAGGGTTTATTAAATACAAGAAGACTACTGCGATGGCCTTAAGCCACAAAGACTGTAATCTTGCTTGTGCAAGTTTCATAACGAAACATTGTTAAAATAACGTAAGTCCAAACTGTATTTCTTAACCTAGACGCTTATATATGGAAAGAGTCGGATTGTACCTGAAATGTTTGGAAAGACCTAATACTTGCTGGTGACCAAATAAGGAAAATAAGCAGTCTCAAAAATCCATAGCTGGGTAAAGTTTTGCTCTCAAATAAATGACAAGGAAATTAATTGATGCAAGCATCAAAGACGCCGCCAAGTGTTGTGTCTGAAGTACATTTTTTGCAATATGAGAAATGACCTAATCATTACTTTATTAGTCTGACTGGCTACAAGTTATCAACATTAGCACATAAAACAATATATGTTATAAACTGTTTAAAACATGAAGAATAAACATGATAGAAAAGTTTTACCATGCAATACAAATCCTCTACCTGCAATGACATTAACATTGCGAGTAGGTGGTCCCTTTACATACAAAATTAAAGTAATTATTTCACTAACTAAGGTCACCTCCTGTGAAAAGTTCTTATATGCAGGAGCGTGTGTATGAAGTTTCACAAAAATGCAGTTTGTTGGGAAATGAGGAAATGTTGAAATTATTTCAGAGTTGTGGTTCACAGAAACCATTATTTTTATTATCATGTAATGTAATGAGTGTTTTCTATTTACTGATGAAATTTTATGGACCTTAGTCACCTACATTATAGATTTCAGAATGCAGATTATACACAGCAATTTACTGTTTCCGTTGCCAAAAACAACCAAAAATTTTGTCCAAGAAAAGAATGATATAACATAAATAATCTCTATATTGCCCCTATTCACAAAACATGAATCTTTCTTATATACTTTTGAATATTATAGAATTCATTTTTTTTTCGGACGAACGATAAACTTGAAGTCCTCGTTGAACTGTAAGGTTACTAGGAGTATGTCAGTGTCTAGATTCAAATCTAATATTACAAGAAATTTAGCAAGCATAATAACCCGCTGCCAAAGTGTAGAAAATATTTCAATGAAAATGTTTTTTCTTTTTTTTTTTTTTTTTCTTGTCAGGAATGGACAAATACAAAAACTATCTATTAAATTAAAAAAAAGAAGAAAAAAAGAAGCAAGATACAAGATATAATAAAACCAGAGCAACTGACTAGTCATATAAGATCAATGAACATATAAATTCAACAAGGAATTCTATTTTAAAGTCACTGATGCTTTGATAAGTTATGGTCCCATGGCTTTTGATATTTCGATCTAACCACATTTAAAGAAGTATTAACTTGTCACTGACAAATTCAGCCAAATGCTCTTTAGCCTATTGCACACCTTAGTTGACAGTGTATATCTGTAAACAATGAGTAGATCTATATGACACATTAGCAAAAAAAAAAAGAAAGAAAAAAAAGAGAAAAAAAAAACAAATAGAAATAGGAATTTGCAAAAGTGTGCGCATTCTGAAATTACATCACTGTACCTATCAACAAAGAAAATAAGACAAAAGGTATAAAATAAGTTAACAGCGGCACGTTCATTTCAACATATCTATGCTTAATGATTCCTTTATTTACTTTATAAATACGTTTTTTCTAAGGATTTTTATGCACGCAAATTGTAATTTTCCATATATTTTTTTTAATATTCTCTTCGAAGTTTACTGCAAGATTATTGTAAAATACACGAACGCTCCCTTGTCCAGGCGATTCACGCGGTCAGCTCTGCGGTGTGTTCTAATTATAGAAAATGAGATAGGTAAGTAGGTCATGCTAAGAATAGAAATAGAAAACTTGACTTACAGAGTAACCTCCCTTATCAATAAATCGGATCAATATTTTTGACGAAATTGTAAATAAAAAAAATATGTTCTGCTCTACAAATAAGGAGAGGAAAGACAGATAGCATTGTTTTAAATCACGTAATAAGTTGCATTACATACATATTTTATGTTTTCTTTTTGCCATTTTTTTGTTTATTCACTAAAATGTATTGTGCAATATCGTTGATCCTTTTACAAACTATTCACTGTGTTCCGTTTATCACTCCAAAACTATTCATTACCATCTTTACAGGGTCCAAAATAAAAGTGTATCCCATATACTCGACACCGCCTTCAGGGCGGCGTCGAATGAATTTGAATTTCATATCTCTTAAAACCTGTCACTAATAAACACTGTTTTTCACTGGCGAATACTGACTTGAAGATCTTTTTATTTAAGATTTCCATTCCGTTCTTGCAATAATTATTTTACGTGATGTAAAGGGTGAAGCAAAATTTGCATCTTTACATATTTAAAAAGTTATTAAAACACACCTGTACAAATTGAAAGTTATCTATTCGACAATCTGGAAAAATGAATAACAAACTTCAAAAGAATTCATGTAAATTAAAAATTTTACGCAAGTATAAGCTCCATGCACGTTATACTAGCAACAAACTACCTGTAGTGTTATTCGTCCTACTTTAAAGCGATCTTTAAAAACATCTAATACAACTTAGTAAGAAGCTTCGTTGTGCCTCTAAAATCTTAGAAAGCTATAAATATTCTAAATATTTACTGTATGACTCTAACGGATGATGCAAGTCTATGTATTACACTGAATAGCGATTTGTCTCCATGTTGAAACTGTAACAATACAAATATACAAGTTTCAATTTCGTCTTACTTTTTAATTCAAAATTATTATTTTCTGTGATCAACCTATCATAAACTTTTCTAAAATTCCGAAAAGATTTTCATTTAGAAGCTAGTATCCGTCGGTAAACATCTAAAGGTAGACAGGAAAATGAGTAATGGCAATAGCGATTCGGAATACCCGGAAATGACTCGAAATAGCCAATGCCACAGAGTTCGGGAAAATTTAAATATTACTCGAAGTAAGTGATTTTTCAGAATTCAGATGATAGATTTTCATTGGCAATTAAATGAGATACATGCATTTATAAATATTTATAAACGATGTTGTATATGTTGAAGTATTAGTCCACTTTTAATTTTTATGAAAATTGGTCCTGAATCCCCGTTATGACTGTCTATTTATAATAAGGAAGTGGCTAATGTCTAGTGAACGGACCTCTAGACCAGAAGTCTTGAGGTCCAGTAATCAATATCCTTGTACTGTTATATACTATGTTACAAGTATAAGAAAATAAAAGAGTGATATATTTTTTGTCAGTCATAAGGACTACTGGTTGGGAATCATTTTCCGGACACATTTTCATATTTTGGCTCCATTATTCCCTAAAAAAGTATTTAACATAAATGAAGCCCACACTGCACAAACTTCATCTCCTTCCACATCCGATGTTGTAATCAGCATTGCGTTGTGACTAAAATATGGGTTCCATGGGGCCTCAAATGTTACCGTCAGGTAAACCAGTGTCCAGACAAATATTTTGACGGTGATTTGTTTTTAATTTGATATCAAAATAAGTAATTAAACTACTTCTACACATTTCTTTGTCATTCATCTCTTCAAAATTGCACATGAAACATAACCCGATGTTCAATAGCAGCTACGAAAGCAAACCGAGGTTGACTATAAAAACTCGTATTTCGTCTTGTACAAATTCTTGATAATTCCAACAGATATAGAATAAAATTAGTGCAAAAATCGACAGCCCTGCATCTTACGTAACCTTTAGGGTGAAATTAAAAGTAGAACATGTTATCAACAAACAATCATTATGTAGTTTGATTATTTCTTCCCCACTTGATACCTCGGCATGTGTGAGACAGAAAGTTGTTTTATAAACGCAGGTGAGTTATCATCAAAAACCCAAACATTATACAGCCTAATAAAATAGTGGTTTGTGTTAGACATCTAAATGATCTAGATAAAACAATTACATGAATAACAAAGAAATAAAGCGGATATTACATGTGTCTGGAAACTGGTCCTGTCCGGAAAATGATTCCCAACCAGTAACTATCTTAGATTTGTAATTAAAGAATCAGTTGGTTTTAAATCCATTGTCTTTAGCAGTTTTGAATATGTTCTTCTATTGTAACTATAGTTTACATTTTAAAACAGCTTATGCGCCATTTTACACACTCTTTTCGACGGATTTAGCAATATGACCACGTTGTTGGCAAATTAACCTGAACTGACTGTCATACAGGAAAAAAAAAATCATCAAATGCATATGATTATTACATTTGATGAATATTTTGAAACGCTTTTTAAAGTTTATTTTATAGATGAAAAATGCGCTTTGAAAAGCTGGTAAATAATAACGATGGTAGAAGAGTTAGATTATAAAATCATTTCTACTTTTAAATGAATTGCCGCTACTCTATATTGTGTCGTTGTCTGGCCTCCATGGATATTTGTTTTCATTTCAAGAAATTTTACTAGAGCATCAGAATGTAATTTTCTTAATCTATTATCCAGATTTTTATATAAAAATAAGATGTTATACTTTTTTCTTACATTTACAATCTAAAGTTATAAGAAAGGTAATTAAAACAATTGCCTTTCCGACACAAATCCGAATAATTTAAAATAGATCAATAGGGATTACCGTAATGATTTGCTCGAATACATGCGCATGATATTGCAGACGAATACAGTAAAATCCGCTTGTAACGATATTCAGTGGACCGTAAAATTCATATTGTTTCATCCAGATATCGTTACATCCAAAGTTTAGTTTGGCGTCGGCCCAAGCCAAAAGTAGGTAAGGTGTGCTTGATCTAAGAGATGTGCAACTTAAGACACGTCAATTTCATCAAAGGTTATGAAAACATTTTAACATTATGAAATACAATACATACATTACAAGAGGAATGTCACGAGAATGTACAATAATTTTGCATTTAATTTCACCTTGATATAGCAAAACGTGCGTTCATTTGCAAGAGGATATGCGAAACATTCAGCGTTCATAATCGTCAGTACAATCTGTACAAACATTTCATTTCTCTCAACGTTAACTCCCTGTATTTAATAATAACAATAAACAAATATTTAAAAGCATATTTCTCATCATTTTGGCAATGCCACCAACTCTGGTACAATTGGGAGAATACGTCTGTAATTTGTTCTAATTAGGAATGATGGCAACTTAACGAAATGTAGTCGATTTCCTTATGGATAACAGTTTAAAATGTGTGATGGTATATTGATAACTGTTTATTGAATTAAAAAAGTAAAAGTCTACAAAATACCATAAAGCTGCAACCCCAATTAAATTTACACATTGTTTGCAGGAAGTGGACTCAAGGGTAATTTAAAATAGCTTAAAACTTACATCAAATATTAGTATTTACTAAACTTCTAGTAACACTTGCAAAGATATGAAAGCTTACATCAAATATTAGTATTTACTAAACTTCTAGTAACACTTGCAAAGATATGAAAGCTTACATCAAAAATTAGTATTTACTAAACTTCTAGTAACACTTGCAAAGATATGAAAGTTTACATCAAATATTAGCATTATCTAAACGTGTGACATTGGTTTGCTGATGCGTGAAGTTTGGTGTGCCATGTGTTGTGTGCTTGTCACCTTCCGCTTTCAGTCTCCACCGCTGGCTAGCCTTCTGGTGAAAAAGGAGCCGGGTACGTAAGTCTTCCCTGCCAGTACATAGCATCTCTATAGACAAGCCCTTTTGCAGTACCTCCCAGATTGTGCCACACGGTAACCGAGCACATTGCGGCCTCAGGCAGAACTGCAGGGGACTCGGAGGGGGTCTGCCCCCAGACATGTGGCATGTCAGGCCCACCGGTGTGTGCACACGCCCTGATGCCTATGAACAGACCCCCAGCTATGGGTCAAATAGCTCCTGTGTTCCTAGGATAGGGGTTTAACTCGAAACTAAGGGTGAGGTAACCCCGAAAGAAATCTAGAGAAATGAAGACAGAGGTGCTGGGCCATTGGCACTCTCTTAACAAACCACAGCACCATGCAATATCGCTATGACTATGACTACACAGCATTAACTAAAATTCTAGTAACACTTGCAAAGATGGCTACAGACAACGAATATAACAGTTTACAATTGAATGAAGGTGTCACGTATGCCGAGTATTAAGTTAGGCAGTGGGACTAAAATTCAAACTTTAAGTAGGCACTAACTATTTTAGATATATGTGTAGTTAACGGCATCAAAGTACACAGTCCAGTCAGAAAAAGTAATTAGAATATCATTTTCTGGAAAAGAGTTATTTGAAAATATCCTGGTTCAGATATTTAGAAAAATGGAGACAACACCACTAAGACATTATTGTCAGCTTATGTGACTACTGACCAAGTACCCCAAGAAAACAATGCACTTTTTACCTGTAGGCATTAAAAAGTCATGCACAGTTAGTGCATGGATTAACAGTCTGAAAAAAAAACTATTTAAAGTTCAAATCAATTAATGCCCTGGGAAACGTGTAACATTTCTTGTAGTGACATTTTGTCAACAATCTGACGATTATTATTATTATTATTTTTTGAAAATAGAATCCACAGAATGTCGCATGGTAAAATATGTTGAGAAAGCTATTGCTGGAAAGAGAACAGTCTCTGCTTCCGATATATATGCGTCAAAGTATGGGAAAATATCTAAAAATATATGACAAAAGGGCCTTGATGGCTAAATCTTTAAAAAAAACCTAGGTGAGTAGGTCATGGTGAAGATTATTCATGATAACTACTGAAATAGATTGTAAGGAATTTATACAATTGTCCAAATATCTTTGCTGTAGCATTTAAAACAAGAAAGAAGGTCAATGGAGGACGGTTAAAAATATTAAAGATGAGTATGGAAATCTGTATAAAAAGTTATAAACGTGGTCCAAATTTCTCTGCTGTAACTTCAAAAACAAGAGAGTAGATCAGTAGGCTATGATTAAAAACCATTCAAAATGAGTATTGAAATCTGCATCAAAAAACTTTACATGTTACCCAAAATTATATACTGTAAGTTATCAAAAACTATAAAGTAGGTTAGTAGGTCACATTCAAGACCAGTTAAGATAGGTATTGAAATCTGTATCAAACATTGTACTTTTGGTTCAAATTTCTGTGCCATTGCTTCAAAAAAAAAATAAGTCTATGTAAAACTTTATTTCATCTAAACAATCATTCTGATAAAATTTTATGAATATCCAGTGAAATAATGCAGGCCCTATGGCATGCACAAGGTTCTTCTTTTGATTTGACTGCGCAACCTAGCCTTTGAACTAGATCAGCTGGTCAAATAAAATGTTATGAATAACATGATGTAAAATGCAGCCCCTATTGCATACATAAGGTTTTTCTTGATTCGACTTAGTTACCTATGTTTTGACCCCAGTTGACCCATAATCGAATTTCACAATCGAATTAGACTGCATCGTGACAATTATTCTTATTAGATTTTATGATAATCCTGTGAGAAATGCAGCCCCTATTGAACACATCAATTTTTACTTTGATTTGACCGAATGACCTAGGTTGTGATCCCAGATAACATATTCAAACTTGACCTAGATTTGATCAAGACAAACAATCTCATCGAATTCCACGAATATCCGGTTACAAATGCATTCCATATTGCATACACAAGGTTTTACTTTGATTTGTCCAGGTGACCTAGTTTTGAACCCTTGATAACCCATTTCCGAATTTGACATATATTTCATCACGATCATTTCGATCAAATTTTATGAATATCCAGTGGAAAATGCAGCCCCATATTGCACAAACACATTTTTTCTTTGGTTTGACCGGGAGATCTAGTTTATTATCGCAGGTGAACCATATTAAAACTTGGCCTAGAATTCATGAAGACCAACATAGTAATAAGATCTAGTGAAAAATTGAAAAATACAGTCCCTATTGCATACACAGGATCTTTCTTTGATTTACCTAGCCACCTAAGTTTTAACTTCAGACGACCAATATTCGAACTTGACCTAGATTTAATCAAGGCAAATATTCGGATCAAATTTCATGAATATTCTGTGAATAATGCAGCCCCTATTGCATACAGAACGTTTTACTTTGATTCGATCAATGACCTAGTTTTTTACCCCAGATGAGCAATATTCGAATTTGACCTAGTTTTTATTAAGGCAATCATTCTGATCAAATTTCATGAAAATCAAGTAAAAATACAGCCTCTATTGCATACACAAGCTAAGTGTAAACAGACGACAGACGGCGGATGACGGACGGCGGACATCGAGCTATCACAATAACTCACCTGAGCATTTCTAACACAATAACTCACATGAGAACTGCTCACACAATAACTCACCTGAACACTGCTCACACAACAACTCAACTCAGCTTTGCTCACATAATAACTCACCTGAGCATTTCTCACGCAATAACTTACCTTAGCATTGCTCACACAATTACCAATCTTAGCATTGCTCACACAAAACTAACCCGAAAACTGCTCACACATAAACCTCATCTAAACATTGCTCACACAATAACTCACCTGAGCATTGCTAACACAATAACTCACATGAGCATTTCTCACACAAAAACTCTACTGAGCATTGCTAACACAATAACTCACATGAGCATTTCTCACACAAGAACTCTACTGAGCATTGCTCACACAATAACTCACCTCAACATTGCTCACACAATAACTCACCTTAGAACTGCTCAGAAAATAACTCACCTGATAATTGCTCACACATTAACTCACCTGAGCATTTCTCACGCCATAACTCACCAGGGCACTGCTCACACAATACCTCACCTGAGCATTAATTACACAACAACTCACTTGACCATTGGTCACGCAATAACTTAACTGAGAACTTCTCACACAATAACTCATCTCAGCATTGCTCACACAATAACTCACATGAGAATTGCTCACACATTAACTCACCTGAGCATTTCTCACACAATAACTCTACTAAGCATTGCTCGCACAATTACTCATCTCAATATTGCTTACACAATAACTCATCCGAGAACTGCTCACACAATGACTCAACTGAGCATTACTCAAAAAACAACTCACCTGAGCATTTCTCACACAATAACTCATCTGAGCATTGCTCACACAATACCTCACCTGAGCATTGCGCACACAATAACTCACCCGAGCATTGTTCACACAATCACTTACCTCAGGTGTGCTTAAAATCAAAGAAAACAGAAATAAATTTCAGGACTGTTAGATTCCAGCGTTTTCTTGCATGACAATGTATTTAACATAGATGGCTTACTTTTCCATTGTAAAGAAATAACATGGACAGGATAAGCAAATTGTGTTGACTCAATAATTGTTTCTCTTATGTATAAAGAGCGTGCAATGCAAGGGTAAATTTCTACTTATTTGTAATAAGTGTTATTGTTTCAAATCAATGTCTAACCTGAAAACAATGGCCTATAATTTAAAACTAGACGTGTTTTGTCTCGGACCTTTGCTTCGAACCTTTCCACAAATACTGCTAAAGTTCAACATAATAACCTTAAAATATCAGCTTCACCTCTGACAGGAATTTGTTGTATAACTCAGGTATCTAGAGAACAAGCAAACATGAGTCGAAGCCGTAAATTAGTGGGAGCTTATAAAACTGAACGCCTTCCTAGCACCCGCTTCAGTAAAATTCTAATAAACTGAAATTTATTGGATTTAATAATCCCAAAGGACAAAGAACCAGAAAACAGGACATTGCTGAAACCAATTACGGGGAGAATTTTTACAGCCGCTTCACCGCTGTAAAATGTCAACACGCCTCCTCTTTGCTATCAAATGACGGTTCCTGTTTTATTTTACATAAAGGAGAAAAAGATCAACTTTACGACAAGGTTTTGTTTCATAGTTTTGATCGCATTTGTTTGCTTGAAACTTCCGTCCACTTTATATTTACAATTACATCACATATAAAACTAGTGGTTACATACATTTATACTACGGCAGTGATATTTAATCTCCGTGATTTGTTAGATTTGATAAAACAATTACTTTCACAAATGACTAATGTTGGATTCAGTAAGAAAATAGCTTTTGCTTTAAAATTTGGCCGATGTTGAGACTTATAGATCTGCATAAAGATATATTTATAGAGTTAATTATCCGTGAGAAAATACTTATTTGTCACTGTACTACAAATTCTGTAAAGTGAAACGTGTGTATTGTTTTATACGTTCTAATACGTACATAATTAAATTTGAACAGAGAATGAAAAATTTGCACTTAAATGTGGTTAATCGGATTAGATCAAGTAATGAATTTGTTCGAAAGTCTAGCAAACAATCTTCTGCACATATTTGTGTTTATTGAGTGCTTAATACATGCCACATTTTCACTGTTGGTACTTTTAGAATGATTTGATTTTCCTATACCGGTTGCCTGTCCAAAGCGTACGTATAAATTTAATCAACATATTTTGCATAAGAAATAATTTAAATATAGACCTGTTGTGTTATACTTATCAACAATTAACATTAACAAATATATTTAAAAAAAAAACAGAAATTCATTAGAATTGCAACTTTGTAAACCTGCTATTACCTTTCTTTACCTAACATGGTTTAGCAAACAGGAATGACTGGATATAAATAAATTAGAAAGCTGTACACTGTTTTATCTTGCCTTTTGGTGCAGATTGTTGCAATATTTATATGCAAAGTAACGCTACAAATTATAGTGAAAATGAAAAAAAAAATTCAAAATGTGAATTTTATTACATGCTTAATGGGGAATTATTACAAAAGTTCATACAATGATAAAACGTACATTTCAATTAAGGATCAAACACTGTGTAAAGGGTATTTTTCTTCATTTAAAACTAGCCGAAAACAGTTTCTGTAAGATGTGTCTGCTAAACTTTCCTATTAGAATACCGCAAACATTGTTAACATGGCTTTTGACTTTATAGCTATAAATAAAGCTTTCAGAAAAAATGATTGGGAGTGAAAAAATTTTTGGTACGGTTATGAAGGGAAATCAATATATATAAAAGTTACTTTCATGGGTTTTGTGTTACTGGCGAATTTACACGTCTTTTTGATTTACAAGTATTACAAATATATTATTACATGGCAGGGGTATTTATTTTTCGTGAATTGTTAGATTTAGATCATAAAACCATTGCTTTATAAATGACTAATGAGTTGTTGGATTCAATAAGAAAATAGTTGTTGCCTTAGAATTTGGCCGATGTTCAGATTTATAGATCCAGAAAAAAAATTCTATCTCTTTTCCTCACAAAAAGGCAATTATAAATTGAAATTGTACATACTTGTGTATGTATGATTCTCTGGTCCTGCTTCACTTATTAAACCGGCAACTGAGGTGTAGATAATAACTGAATAGTTTGTTCCTGGATCGAGTCCTTCGAATTCTAGAGATGTTATATTATTTTTGCGTAGCAATGTACAGTTGCCTTTTTCCAGAGTTTCACACGTGGCATTAAGATATGTTGATACAGGAGATATGACAATATGGTAATGAGTATAACTTAAACTGTTGTTATCCTTCCACGTGACTGCGAAACTCTGCTCGGTAACATTGCCGATACGTACAGCAACAGGCAGAGGTCCTAAAGATACAATGAATGAAATATATAAAAACGATATATATATATATATCTAAGATAAGGTTTTAATCCATGCGGTAGCATTTATTTCGGAGCCTTTATAACATCCTGAAATATTTACACTAGCCTTGAAGTCGTGAGTTCAAGTGCAAGTGGGATCATGAACTCACTGTTTTAAACGACACGAGCACTGGGTTTCCTTGGTCTTGACTTGAGATAAATATAAATAAGTTTACATACCGATCGAGCTAAAATAAATGAGCTTAAGCTAAATATTTACATTTCAAAAAGTTTTGATTCAGTATTTAAAAATATTTTCCTGTTTTTAAACCGGAAAAATGCTGTTCACTTAAGATATCCCCCATCCCTCTTATTACCTGTAGGTAATTAACTTCAAACTTATAGAGCTAATTATCCATGACAGCATACTAATGCGTCACTTTATAGCAAATTCTGCAAAGTGAAATGAGGGTATGGTTTTATACCTTCTCAAATCTGAACGGAGGATAAAGATTTTGAACTTAAAACTGTAGGTAATCAGATTTGAACATCTAATGGATTTGTTCGAATGTTAAGCAAAGAACCTACACACATTTTTCTGTGTTCATTGAGTGCTTATTGCGTGTTACATGTTTTCGGTAGGTACTTTTGAAATTATTTGATTTTTCCAATCCCGGTTGCCATGCTAAAGGATATTTATAAATTAAATGAACAAGGAATGATACAAATAGAAGCTATGTTGTGTTATATTTGTCAACAATAAACATTTACAAATATACATTAAGCCGAATTTCATAAGATATTCACTTTTGTAAACTTTTTACTACCTCTCTTTAAAGCAACAATAATGAACTGGATATAAATGACTAAGGAAGCTATACATAGTTTTTCTTGCCTTTTGGTCGTGATATATGTGTAATGTGAAACAATGAATTATTTAGAAATGAAAAGAAATAATCCACAATTTGAATTCTATATCATATTGAAGAAGAATTATTACCAAAGTTCATATAAATGTATCATGTTCAGTTGCAATAAGGATCTAGCTGTGTGTACTGGGGACTTTTTGTTCATTCTAAACTCTAACAGGATACAAATCAAGCGAAAAAATGTCTTAAAATGTTGATGAAAAGTGATTGGCAATCTGTTTAACATTTAAACAGTATGAAGTGTCTGTATGTCTTTTTAAACTTTCCTATTATCATATCCCAAATATTATTGATGGCTTCTGACAATTAATATAAAACTAAAGCTTTCAGAAAACTGAAAGAGCGTATAAATAAATTTGCTGTAGTAAAGAAGGGAAAACGATCTTTATAAAAGTTACTTAATGTGGGTTCTGTGCTGCCAGAGAACTTACGTGTCTTATTGATTACAAATACATTATACCATGACACTGATATTTAATCTCCGTGAGTTGTTACATTTAGATCATAAAACCATTGCTTTCACAAATGACTACTGAGTTGCTGGATTCAATAAGAAAATAGTTGTTGCCTTAGAATTTGTCAGATGATGAAATTTATAGATCTGCAAAAAATATATATCTCTTTTCCTCACAAAAAGGCAATTATTCATTGAAAATATACATACTTGTGTATGTATGGTTCTCTGTTCCTGCTTCACTTATCAAACCGGCAACTGAGGTGTAGATTATCACTGAATAATTTGTTCCTGGATCGAGTCCTTCGAATTCTAGAGATGTAACCTTATTTTTGCGTAGCAATGTACAGTTGCCATTTTCCAGAGTTTCACACGTGGCGTTAAGAGATGTTGATACAGGAGATATGACGATATGGTAATGAGTATAACTTAAGTTCTGATTATTTTTCCATGTGACTACAAAACTTTGTTCGGTAACACTGCCGATACGTCCTGCGTCAGCAAGAGGCAGCGGTCCTAAAGATATAATAGTTTAGTTTAATCATATTTTATTGCTCTCTGTTTCAATATTACACACAATATTACAGACATTTTTAACACACAACAAAAAACAAAAGGGTTAAAGATATAACAAGAGATATATATATATATAATATATATATATCATATAAAGTTATACTAAATGCAGCAGCATTTACTTCGGAGCCTTATTAACATCCTGAAATATTAAAATTAACCTCCCAGCAAACATACCATGTTGTTACAACGTTGTTATGACGTTTTTCCCGACGTTGTTTTTTGGTTGATAATGAAAGGTGCATTGACGTTTTTCTCACAACGCTGGAAAGACGTCTTTTTTACAACGTTGGAAAGACGTCTTTTCCAGAACGTTGGAAAGACGTTGTTTTATGGTTGATAATGAAAGGTGTGCTGACGTCTTTTCTGCAACGTTGGAAAGACTTCTTTTTCACAACGCTGGAGAAACTTTGCTTTTTGGTTGATAATAAAAGGTGTGTTGACGTCTTTTTTGCAACGTTGGAAAGACGTATTTTTCACAACGTTGGACAAACGTTGTTTTTTTTGGTTGATAATGAAAGGTGCGTTGACGTCTTTTTTGCCACCTTTGAAAGACGTCTTTTTTCACAACGTTTCAAAGACGTAGTTTTTTCTTGGATTGTGAAAGGCGTTCTGACGTCTTTTGCAGTATTGGAAGGACATATTTTACACAACTTTGGAAAGATGTCTTTTTCACGTTTGAAAGACATCTTTTCTCAATGTTGTCTTGTCATCTCAAAGTACAAAAAAGAACAGTCTAGGGTTTTAAACAAAAGTGTACTGAATAAGAGAATAGTCAATAGACGTATCTTAACACACTGTGTCTAGTAAGAAAACATACTAAATATGATTCAACTGAAATGTTTTTATTACAAAGTACATATACAATTCAATCAAAAATAAATTTTGTTGATGCATGTAATCTGTAAAAAGAGCTGTTCAGGGACAGCAACAGTTGATCAACTATTCAATAGCTTTTTAACAATATATTTTATCAATGAATACAACGACATACACTAGTATAAATAGGCAACCATTTTGCTTGAATGTAATAAAGTGTCATAGCAAATGCAAACAAGAGCTGTCATAGAAGCAGCATGTTTAACTATTCCAAAGGTGGATAGTAAAGAGACATTATCTTGAACAATTACAGTAACTGTTACTCAGTTAGTGTTGTATCTAGACAGATTTAGAAGGGCGGAGTAAAATTTACTTAATTTTTGAACAAAATGCATTGAATAATAGCCATTAATGAGTGAAACTGCCTGAAATTCCTTTAACAGGGGAGGGGCATTATTCAAGAAATAATGGTTCGATACCAGACTTCGGTCTGTGAAATCTGATTTGAGATGCTGACAGAAAACAAGTAGGATAGCTCCGCATATAGTTTGTACAGTCTAGCTAAAAACCTGAAGCTACTCACCCAAAGTTTGGGAGAAATTTTTCAACATCGTTTAGCAGAGAATGTATATGACACAGAAGTGTGATTTAAAATGGTTGAGAATAAAATTTAGATATTGGTAAAAAAGCGACAGGAATGTTAATTTTCTGCATTTTTTTTTCAAATTTAATATACTATTTTCTGCACAAGATTTATTGTTATTTAATGGAATATCTTGCTAAATCATCCCAATAAGTTTGTACCCTAAGTCACTTTCATATCACTCACTTTTCTTCGGCCTAAAATATTTGAAGAGGGATTTTGTACTAAGTTTAGTGAGAAATTCAAAAGTCAAAATAATTATCATTAGCTAATTATCACATTCATTGCCACTTTTACATCAATTAAGTCCAAACAATCGACAGTAACTCAACAGTTCAAATTGAAATAATATTGTTTCAAGAAACCTTTTATAAGGAAATGACAGTAACATTCATAACAGGTGTTCAAAGTTTCAAAGACATATATAAAAAAGTTTAGACAAAATATGGAATAGCATGCGAAACTTGACTAATTTCTATGTCAAACAAGAGCTGTCCGTAAGACAGTATGTTCAACTCTTCTAAATGATTGACTCTGAATTAGAGCTTTGCTAGTAATTTTTCTTTATAAAACTTAACAAAACATTCCAAGTTAAACAGGGGCATAACTTCTTCAAAATTCAAATCAGAGTTATGGGGAATGTTTATCCTGTTGAAGACATTGACAGTAAATAACCATTTTAAGTTTCAAAGTTAACAGCTTTGATAGTAACAAGATATCTGACTGTATCAAAAACTTTAACCAAAGACGATGACGACGCAGACGCCGAGGCGAGTGAAAATGCTCTACTTTTTCTATGAAAAGTCAAGTTAAAAGAGTAATAACTGAACAAAAGTCCTTGTGCTAGTTATGTACTTTAGCTACAGATACAGACTATTACATAATAATAATAAAATGATAAAAGTTTCAAAGCCATATGTCAAACAGTTTACTCAAAATATGAACTAGTAGGAAAAACTTAATCAAGTTTTGCAAGTTAAAAGGTACCCAATTCAACCAAAATCCTTGATGGAGTTATGTGTCCCCGCCTAAAATTGGATATGGTGATGATATACTAGTGTTGAAAGTTTCAAACCTTTATCTCCAAAGGTTTTGCCAAAATGTGAACTGGTACCAAAAACTTAACCAAGGTGTGCCGCAAACGCTGATGCCGTATTCTTATTCTTCTAATAGTCAAGCTAAAATGGTTCAATTGCGGCATCTCTTGAGCAGTTTCCGAAACTGACTTTAATAAAAAATCTTGCAAAAAAGTTCTATGTAGAACAATCTAAACAAAATGCAATTTTTTTCATATACAACCTTCAGCCAGGTCATTTAATTCTGACTTTAGTGACAAATTATTTTAATTATTCTAAAAATCATGATAAATGGATCAAGTCTGCCCATCATATAGCTTGAAACAACATTAACCTTAATAGATAATTTCTTGATTTTGCCTTGTGAATAGATAATCTAATCCACTTAAAAACTATTCAGAATAAATAAAGTAAAGTTTAAGTGTAATAGACTGGCAAAACAATGAACAAACGACTGCAAATTTTTGAAGAACAATTCATTGTGCATAAAACTTATTTTCTTGAGATACTATTTGAAATTTTTTCACTTTGTAGAATTCTTAATTATCTGAAAATAATTCCAATAACACTGCGCATCCCGAAAATGAATTGGATAAAAGTTCTTCAGTTTTCTCTACAACAAAAAATCAATTTTAATTTGCACTGTTTTGACACATTTCATGTATATCACTTTTCAGCTGCATTTAGAATTTATTGAAAG